>NC_054082.1:55444956-55744956 GCF_017562075.2 Anopheles merus
TATAAAGATACGGATAATAACAGGACTTAGATTGCTGGATTGACGATCATCATCGGAACTCACGGGAGACTCCGTCGCGCCGAAAGAAGACCGATGACGATGTTTTTTTTTTTTTGAAGGGGAAGTGCCGTTGTATCGTGCTTTAATAATGGCACAGGAAAGCCAAGTCATAGCGGTTAGTTGCTATGTTGCAGATTCTTTCACAATGACTGTACAAGCTCTCAAGAATAAATAAAACAGCAGTTGGCTGGCATTTCGCAACCACTTTAAAGCTCGTTAACGATTTCTTATTCTTTTTCGGTTGATTTCGATTGTTCATAACAATAAGTATTTGCGATTTTCTAAATAGATGTAGTTTGATTAGAAAATAATATTACTTTACTTGTTTTTGCTTCACGAAACGACTTTAAAACTCATGGCAGTCGTTTGGATGAATGTCTTCTTGGCGCTTAATTTCAATAAACTTACGTTTCTACCGCATTTTATTTATCTCATACTGGATAAAAAAATGTTTTCCATGCACATCAAAAGGGTGGAATAAGCCCAACTTTCTTTAATTTGTCAACACGACCTTCAAAATAAATTTGCATACACACTGCCTGGAGATATTGTTTGTTGGACCAACCAAACGCACGAACGGAACGTACAAGCTCGAGTCGATTGGATGATGAAATATTGCCCAAATGTGCTACATATCACACCACTTTCTCTCGGATTTCATTTTTAACTTAATGCAATGTTCAATTCGACACACGGCAGATTCGTTACTGTTAATCAACAAATAAATAAATAAAATAAAACTAATTTACTGTTTCAAATAAACCGTAACAACTGAAAAAATGTGTATAAAAATTTTCATTAGATATGCAAAAGACTTCAGCTTGTTTTCTATCAATGTAAAATTGACAAAAAAAAGAAAGACCATGACAACCTGCAACTAGCTAACAAAACAAAACGTGTTCTCCGAAATTTGACTCATGCTACCGGTATTGCGGATAACCCCCAACAACCCAGGAAAGGAACGCATGATAGCGCCACCGTCGTTTTTATACATCATATTCCATTTCCAACCATGAGCATAAAGAAGACTACACTAGGAGACACCCGCCACAAGTCCCCCGGAAGTCGCGAGTTCAAATATGTGAAGGCAGGTCTCCTGCGACACCCCGTGATTGTTCGTTAACTTTTTCAAGCCACCGGCCTACTTTGCTATACGCACCAGACAGACGTATAGGACACGGATCTACGCATGATTATGTGTCATGGTTTTTTTCAAGCCTTTTTTTCTTTTATACCACGTCTATCTCACTGGCACGCATTATAAACAGAAGCATCGGGTCGATAAAGACTGAGCGTACGTTCACGGCAGTGCTGCCAATATCATCTCCATCGGTGTTACCCATTCGCGTCCGATCACGAAGAAACCGGTCCGACTCGTAGAGTAGCCAATCCACAGAGCGCACCATGATCGCGATCTCACAGGTAAACTTTGGCGTGGGAATAAACCACGAGGCGGGTAAGAGCCCCCCGTCCATCGCAGACCAACTCTACCTGTGTCCATCGACGGCAGACGGGAAAGCTAAGGAATTCCACGCATACGCGGGCAAAGCCCACTGGTAGTCACTCAGTCACTCAGGGACGCACGCACTATGTGAAGCAGGACAGCGATGTTTACCCAACGAAGTTCTACCATTTCGCTCTGACACGTGGCTTCGTTGGGTGGTGGTGCTCGCGTAAGGATGGTGAGCGTGCGTGTGTGAGTGTGTACGGGCGTGTACCACTACATAGAGGGATGACGCGCGTCCCCTGTTGGAAATGTGTGCGCTTCCACGGTCAACCTTTCAGCGCACTGCATTCAATTCCGACGAGTCCGCCATCCAGTGTGGAATGGATTTCGCTTCCTCGGTTCGAACATGATCGAGTAGTCGAGATCACATCTCATTTTTCCTACTGCCGCTGCTACAAGCGCCAACTGCTGCCTTCGCGCTCGCGATCGTGTGCTTGCGCTCGCGTTTGTGTGTTTTTGTGTGACCGTATGTGTGCTTCGTGATCGTGTGTAATGTGTGGGCCTCTGTGTGTATGTGTGTAAAAACGTGCATTTATGCGATCTGCGAAGATCCGCAAATCTTTCTCAACGATCTTCCGTACCAAAGGAAGCCTAGGGAGACCGCGTAGTCTCTAGCAGAAGTGAAACTGTTCAGCATATTAAATCGCTTCGTGTAAACAATTTCTTTATTTTTTTGTTGGTCGCCGTCGTCTTTGTCGTCGCTCGTGTATTAAGTAGGTAAATGCTCAAGCCGTCAACCGTATCCGTGCCACATCTGTCTTTATGCCTGTCTGTGGTTGTACATCTTTGTACAGCGTTGTTCTCTCGCTCTTTAAAGTTTCTCTGCTGGTTGCTCCCTTGCATGGGGCAGAGGCATCAAAGCAAAAACAACATGCATGAACTAAAAACATACATATACCATGTGTGCGTCAAGTTTCCCGTAAATAAAATGACAAAACAGCGAAATGATTTAACAATAAATAACATCCAACTAGTGCAACTGCCTACAGCATCAGCAGAACCGCTCAGCAGTGCAATGCTATATCACCAATTCTAAAATGTTGTGTGCGCGTGTATGTGGTTTTTTGTTCATATTATTTTCCTACATTTTACGACACAAATGTTTCAAAGGAAATAGAATATTAAATGTAGTGAACTGCTAAAGTAAAAACACCATGTCACATTTTTGAAAGATGCAAGCGACGGGCCTCATTTACGTCTTCCTATTTCTGTTATTCTTCATACTTTACGAAATGACAAGCCTAGCAATAGCCCGAAAGTGTACATATGTGCGACGCATTATCGTACACAGACCGTGAAATGCAAACGGGCTTTTGTTAGATTTTCTTGGTCTAATGTAAATGAAGTTTATGACCGAATTTGTTTCCAAAGTGATTCTCTGAAAAGAAAGTCTTATTCATAATTTGATATGGTATGAAATAGTGCGTGTGTCAGTGGTGGATAGTGTGTTTGTGTACAAAAGTCGAAACTGCATCGACAACACTGCGTTAACCTGCAGGCAGCTGCTAACAGAAAGTAAATAAGATACCGGTACCAACGAACACATCCGGTTATTCACTAGCAAACAAAATATTCAACAGCACTGTATCGTAAAATATACAGCGAAGGTTACATCTGAATTATTTGAAGCATTTAACTGTTTTATTTAGAAAAATCCAACTCTCAAACGTTCATCTTGTTCCAGGAATGGAATATTTTGTTAAAGAATCAAAATCTAAGCGCAAACTAGTGTATAAGTAATAAAGGTTCTACCTGGCTTGAAACACAAATTATTTTCTTAAATGTTACGACGTTAGAGGACATTAAAGCGTTGTCGTTACCAACACACAACCACGTTGCGAACATAAATATTAGAAAACCTACACTTACACCTAAACAACCAGACACCCCATGAACCACCGACCCTTCTGAAAAGCGTACCCTTCGGTACAGACTAAACCAACGCACACATACACTGTACAAGGACGATGTTGAACTCGCCCGAAATTCAAAGGACTCAAACGAGAAGGAAAGCGAGTACCGATGACATCGATGCGTCGTATGCTTCCCTTTCTATTTAAAATGGCGTTTGTAGGTTTCGTTGAATGTTGGGCATAATATCAAGGGTAGAACGATATTGGAAATATCAAGCATGTTTTAGCAAGACACAATGTGGACGCGTGAGTTTGAGTGAACTTATATGATTGATGTGTATTATGAGCGTACAATGAACAGCAATAAATATTTCCGTCTTTATGAAAATAACGACACAAGCTTAAAATCTTCGATACGCATTTCTGTAGGTCTAACAGGAGCTGCAACCCAGATAGTTTGACCCTAAACATAGAAAACCCTCCCATAACATGCATACCTTTTATCTGAGGGTTCATGGATCTTCTAAAGCATGCTGATTTTATGCTGGTTCAATTACGAACAACCCAAAATGTGGGATCTTTTATCGACAGGGTGTAAAACCATTTACACACTATTGCAGATGAGACACGGTGTTTGTCACGTATGCACATGGTGCAGTATTGTAGCTATGTGTTTGTTGCATTTGATAAAACGCTGTTCCTCTCTTTGCTGCTGCAACCTACCTAGTTAAATTTTCTTTGCTTTTAAGCTTCAGTCGCTGTGATGATGGTTGATTTATCTTGTTGACTCTTGTCAATACGCAAATGACACTTTCTAGTTAACTAGCAAATGCAAGCGCTGCATACCTGCTCTTGTAACTAACAGGGGGCTCTATCTTTTTTTTAAAATTGCGGACTATTTGTACCACTATCATACACTGACTCACCCAGTTATTCACTGTTGATTAACGTTAAAGAAGTGGAGCAATTATTATAGACAGGATTCCAACAGTGACCCCGCCGGTCGTAAAATGCAAGCAATGCTAAAAACAGCATAGTGTAAAGAATATAACTGATTCTGTCGTTGTCTAAAAAAAAAACGACACCCGAGTAAAAAAAATCTGCTGATTTCCCTTTTTATACATGCTTGGCACATTTCTTGCTAAACTTAGCACGCAATTATCTTTGTTGTATAGCAACGCTTGTGCTAGGTTGTTCTTTTAAGGTAACATTCTTGAACTAAGCAACATGTTTTAGCATTTTACAGAGAATCTATTTAACTTGCGTTTACACGGGTTAGCTTCAGCGAGAATACGTTTTTCATCAGTTTTTATTATGTTCCATTCAAATACATCATCGATGTACAATATCTCTTTCCTTCAGTGGCGTAATCATACCCATGTGGGACTTGTGCACACATGACAATATTTATTCTGCTTTGTTCTTTACATTTATTGCATCAGAACCGATGAGGTTGTAACCTTCGTTTCATCGTGCTCTGGTTGAGTTATGCCTCGAAAACATCACACATAACTGCTCAACGAGTTTTGTGTGTGCATTGCGTTATGCAGCGAGCTTGGATTTTAGCGAATTTTATCTTGACTTGCATCGTATTGCCCCTACGCATAGCACTGGTTTTGGAAAACTAAATTTAAAATCAATTTAAACATTCTGGCTGGAAGGGAACATTGTAAAACAACAACCATACGGTATGTCAATTTCAGTACCTTCACTATAACAAAACAGATTCAACACAAAGAAAGAGTGAGAACATTGATCTTTGGTTGCCGGCGATCGTGCTGCTGCTGCTACTATTCCGGTTTTATGCGCCGAGAAGCTCGGGATGCATTCGCTCCAACGACCATAGATTTATCGGCGTGGCAACAAAGAACAGTGCGCTCTACCCATGTGTTGCGCGCTCTGTCTCCTCGCTAGAGTTGGTGGCCCCATGTTGAAAGAATGCGATAGACGGAGTCGCAAACACAAACAGCAGAAATGATTTATCGTTACAGCAGCGCCGTGTGCTCGATGTTGAACCGTGGCTTCCCGATTTCGTTCAGATATGATGTCGAACGAACGAAAAATGCCGCAGCATTGAAAAACTGAAGGAACGATCGATAAACGAGTGAACAAAGAGAAAGAACGAAAGCCTTAAGAGGAAAGGAAGGAAAAGAGATGGAATAAAAGAAAACATAAGACATACCGAGCGAAGGTAAGATTACTCCAGCTGCGGCTGTGTGGCAGCGAAGATGGTCCCAGTGCCAGTGTTCGGTCGACGGACGCCATATTGCCATGATGTTTTACGATCGTGGGTTCCGTGCGTGTTAAATAAATTTTAACCATCTAATATTAAATACTGGAAAATGTGGAACTTGCTGAACTTGTCTTAGTACAGCTTGCTTATCTGTTGCCACAAGACAGTTCTACTACTAAAGGACGGCGTGTAATCATCCATTACAGCTAACCTTCAACGCATTGTTATGACAGTTTCAATAGTCGTTGGGCTTTTGCACGATAACCTCCTACAGCCTTCTTACTATTCTTTCGCAGTTCCATCTTATTTAATACAAAAAATCTTCCACACCATTCCTACCACAAGAATACGCTCTCAATAACGCTTATAGTTCCTCAACTTGGAATCTTTGGTGCAAGATTCCTTCGCTTTATGAAGCATGGTTTCTTATCAACGCTAATACCATCTTTATTATGTTCTGGGCATCACTTTCTCTTGCAAGTACTCAAAAAGGTTGCTTATCAGCAAACGTATCACTAAACCTCAGCCCAACGGAAATTCTCGTTTTCCGTTTCCGTTTACAAAAAATTGGTACAGTTCCAAATTTCCTTTATTTACTGATGGTACTGCAACTTGCACTTAATTTGCCCTTGCCCTTGGATGAAACAACAAAACACTTCATTTGCCTTAGTTCTCGCACCTTCACTACCATACTTATCTCAACAAATGCATTCCCCATACACTGTTACCGGCTAATTAACGATGACACCAATGGAAAACGCTGATAAGCACTTCATTCATTGTAGTCGCGATCATGTTTCTGTTACGGTTTAGAACAATAGCGAAACAGTGGAAATTTATTACATCCACTCTGTATGCTGCTGAATAGAAACCACGTGCTTCCAGCTGTATGGTACTATTGAGCTTGTCACACAATACGGCTTTGGGCGCGCCTTTTTCGCACTGCTCGGTAAATAGTGTCATGTGTCACCGGACATGTAAAGCTGGGCTGAGTGATCTACAACATCACATGGAGAGCATCGCAAGTATTGTGTCTCTTTCTCTCTGTTTCTCTTTCACAGTTTTCGGTCCAGGATACAACAGATTCATTAAAATGTGCCAAATAATCGTGAGAGTCTCATTATGAACACAAAAACCCTCTACATCTAATGAACAATGTGTAGAGGCAAAAAAGAGAGCACCTTAGTGTGAAGTGTTGTTGGATCGCCACTTTAGCTTTATGAACAAAAAAAGCGAAAAATTGTTCGTGACCTGAAGGTGATAGTCGTATTAATGCGACAGTGCGATTCCAAACTGTAGGATAGTTTTTTTGCGTCTAAAAAAGACGTGTGTGTGTGTGTGTGTGTGTGTGTGTGTGGTGTGTGTGTGTGTGTGTGTGTGTGTGTGTGTGTGTGTTGTGTGTGTGTGTGTGCTGCGTTGTGCAATGTTTGTGTGTTATTCAAATTTGACCGAAACGGTCCAAGCGGAGTGGGGAACAAATATTTGAGCAACTACTCATATGATTTAAGAAGAAAAATGCTTCTCAAACAAGCCACAATGTGATCATTTCGATAGTCCTACAGTTCAACGACAATAAGAATACTAATAGGCCTTTTGTGAGTTTCTCTACCTAGTCAGCTTCAATCAATGAATTGAAAATGCTTTTTTGGTTTTTCGTTTAGTCTAAAATTTCGTAGAACGTCAATTAATAACATCATTTTTGTTCATTAAAGCCAGTTTTAACCTTTTTAAGTTAGCCGCATCTGCTTTTATCTTACTTTCACAAACACAAATACTTTAATTTTTTTATTTAAATTACATTCTTCTTCTTCTTTGGCTCAACAACCGATGTCGGTCAAGGCCTGCCTGTACCACACTACTTGTGGGTTTGGCTTTCATTGACTTATTGATCCCCCCATAGCAGGATAGTCAGTCCTACGTATGTGGCGGCGCGGTCTATTTGGGAATTGAACCCATGACGGGCATGTTGTTAAGTCGTACGAGTTGACGACTGTACTACGAGACCGGTTTTTTTTTATTTATTTAAATTACATTACAATCTACTAAACCAGCAGCACACCTGAAACCCGGTATAGCACTATTCATATGTAATTCATATCCAATGCAAAGTACTTTACCTCCCTTGGCATTCTCGGTAACAGGCAGGTTCACTGTTCAACAGCCACACACAACCAAAGTTAAGTGTCACGATGACACTTGACAGAAGTAAGTGTCCACGATCGTATGCACGGCTGCCAAGCGCAATTACTCGTGAATCCACGTGCAGTACCCGACGGGAATAGGAATTGAATTGGATTAGCGTAAAACTGCATTCAACCATGGGTACGGAGGGATTGATAGGATGAAACAATGGATTTGACATTGAAGGTGCCGCTGCATTTTGCGCTGTCAGTTCGAGCTAGCACAACTGACGCGAAAAATACAAATCTTAAAACAATCAGTTGATCGTTGTCCGCCCATATTAAACGTATCAAGCAGGAACTAATGTGTAATGATACCACACCACACTGTAATCAACAGATGCAAAGACAGATGAATGGCGGGTTACGTCTATTAGAATGATTTTACACTGCAGTTGATGAGGATCTGCTACAATCGTTTAGTGGTTTTGCATTACAGAAGCTAACAGAAGGAGGTTCTAATTGTTGTCATTTTTTCACTTTCTTACAGCTGTACAAATTCAACCTCAGACGATCCTTAGTCAAGGAGTAATAGAAGCACTAACGATCAAACATGGCTGTGTTCGGGCTCGTCTCGGCCGTGGCCGGTTTTGTAAAAGTTCGCTACCTGCAGGACAAAGCCATCATCGATAATATGGTGTTTCGGTGTCACTATCGCATTACTAGCGCCATACTATTCGCCTGCTGCATCATCGTAACGGCTAACAATTTGATTGGAGATCCCATCTCCTGTATTAACGACGGTGCTGTACCCATTCACGTGATTAACACGTACTGCTGGATCACCTACACTTTCACGCTGCCCGGTCAACATGGACGTACGATGGGCACAGAAGTAGCCCACTCTGGACTGGGCAATGATAATCAGGAACGGACGTACCACAGCTACTACCAGTGGGTACCGTTCATGCTGTTCTTCCAGGGTCTACTATTCTACGTGCCACACTGGATCTGGAAGAACTGGGAAGAGGGTCGCATGCGTATGATTACCGAAGGCATGCGGGGAGTTTCCACGGCAAGTCCTGCAGAACGCAAAGCGCGTCATGAAC
This sequence comes from Anopheles merus, assembly GCF_017562075.2. NCBI lineage: Eukaryota > Metazoa > Arthropoda > Insecta > Diptera > Culicidae > Anopheles > Anopheles merus. The sequence goes on from NC_054082.1 coordinate 55,453,839, forward strand.
GTTTAGCGCAATATTTATACGACAGTGCCAATACGCATAACACATATTCATTTGGGTATTTCATTTGCGAGGCACTCAACTTTGTAAATGTGGTAAGTTAAGGAATGCACCCCACTATTGCGGTTTAACAAGGTTAGTAAGGTTAAACATTCATCCGTATCATTTTTGTTCCATACCATTACAGGTGGGCAATATTTTCTTTGTTGACAAGTTTTTGGGCGGCGCCTTCTTAACCTACGGATCTGAAGTGCTCAAGTTCTCGAACATGAATCAAGAAAATCGTTCTGATCCTATGATCGAGGTGAGTAATCGAATTCGGGCAAATTAAAGAATTTTTCTCTACAAAGAGTGTTTTTGTCCCCAGATATTCCCCAGGGTGACTAAGTGCACGTTCCATAAATATGGTTCGTCAGGTAGCATTCAAAGCATGACGCGCTTTGTGTGCTGGCGTTAAACATTTTGAATGAGAAGATTTACATTTTTCTGTGGTGAGTGTTATATCGATGCTGATATGTACAATGTTCCAAACGAGCTTGGAGTTGATTCAATCTAATGGAATTTTCTTTTATATATCATCATCTGTAACCTAGGTTCTGGTTCATTGCACTTGCGGTCGCTTCCGGCTTGGCCATCGTCTACTCTGCTGCCATTGTCATGATGCCGACAACCCGAGAAGCCGTTCTAAAGCGTCGCTTCCGCAAGGCTGATCCCGCTGACGTTTGCAATCTTATACGCCGCGTGCAGATCGGAGATTTCCTTATGATTCATCTACTTGGCCAAATCTCAACGTTACCTCGTACGGTGAAATGCTGCATACTTTTATCAACATGTTGGATGAAGGGCGACCGATCTCAGGTGACACACCTTCTGCCCCATCGACACTCGAAATGGCTCCCATGTACCCAGCGATCGAGAAATACGGTAAAGAAACAGAAACATAACCTCCTTCACCATCTGTCGCACAGTTTTTGATCAGGCTCTGATGGTGAACTATCGCAGCAGATTCTTAGCACCGTATTTTGTTACACCTTGTTAGAACACTTACTGGTCTCTTCCTACTACCTACTCCATTTCGGAATCCTAAACTAGATTTTTAGTATTAATTTTGGTTCATTCCTAAATTACCACAAACACGCACTCTTACATAATTACCCTTTAAAAGTAAACACCTAGCCCGATTTAATGGAATGAATATGCATGAGTAGAAATTATTTGAAATGTAAGAAAATCTGATGTCACTTGCCGTGCGTCAGAGTATATTTTCGGTCAAAATTTGTATCATATTCATGCTAACTTATCACACATTTATTTCCAATTTTTGGACCATCTTTACCACACACGATCGACGGCACCTTCATCGGAAAATTGGAAAATCGATCCTGTCTAAATTATTATCGATACTCGACAATCTATAACAGACAAGGAAAAGGAGGTATTGCATCAGGACTACGAAGCTTAACAAATCACTACAGTAGCGCGTGAGGTCAAACGTGTTCAGAAAGATATGCTGTAGCTACGGAAATCGGGAGCTAAGTAAGGGCTATGCTGTACTTCGCCTCGGCAATGATGAAATCAAGAAAGCTATAGTTTTAGGTAAACGATCAAACAATCTACTTCTCAATTTTAAACTAAAAGTAATCATCCTAAATGCATCATAGAAAGATAAAAGCCGTGGGAAGTATTAATGCTATTCCCACATACTTTCCTGATTTATGGTTGAGTTTAGTGTAGGTAGTACTGAAGTATTGAAAATAATGAACAAGGCCAACTAAAAATCACATTTTATTGGTTTGTAACGGCATGGCGAAGAAATCTCGAAGGTTTTCTCTTTAGATGGTTAATGAAGTAGATAAAAGCAACAGAAGACTGTCATGTGGCGTACTACGTGATTATTTTTTACTACATAACTCTGTGCAAGGCTATCATATTTTTTTTCAATCTTTGAAATCCTATTTTTGAGCAACATCCAAATTTAGCATTTTTACAACTATAACGAATAAAACTAAATCGAAAAAACGAAAGATACAAATAGGAGCTATTATTTGGGATGCATACATACACGCAGCCACAAAATTGAGCATTCAAAATTATTATTTAAATTCGATCTACATCAAATGCCATAGATCGAAACGAATCGCTACAGCAAGCACAAAAGACGGTAACATATTTTTTAAAATATAATTCACACTACAACCTGACTGCAGAAAAACATTTTAAACCTGGTATTTGTTCTAACGTTAACATAACACGGCGATAAAACGAAAAACTCAAAGCCGTCCCTGAATTAAAAAAAACTCAAATATTAGATAAAGACATCTTTTTATCCCATTTAGATTGTTTCTTATTCCATTGAAAACAATTGCCTTACGATAAACATATGCAACGTGTGAAATTTATTACAATTCATCAGACAAATCAACAGAACGTATGTAATTCTTGCACTTTACATGCGTTTAGCAATTTGCTCATTGCAATAAGCTCGAAAGCTTCGTGGACGGATAAATCTCGCCATGTAGTACAATAAGAATTTTTACAATAACAACAACATACAGCAATTCAGCTTCAGAGCATCGTTGTAAAGATATCTCGTACGATCCGTTGGGAATTTATGGATCGCAACGATGTGTAACATTCCGTACTTCTTAGTTTAAACCGGCTAATTAATCGTCTGAGCGACAAATAAAAGAAACTCCTCGCGTGAAAAATCTCAACGACATTATCATCAGGCAGAGTAGTGTGAAAACAGATATGCACGTATGTTTAGGCCCCTTTAGATAGTAACTACAGTCAAAGATATAGGAATCGTTTTAATAGCGAGAATGAAAAATTTTAACGTAGCATAATTTCGCCAATACACTCAAAAACGTAAGCAATAATCGTAACTAAAATATTTGGCAAAATTTTACAAAACCTACTTGCCTATACCTGTTGATTAAACCTATCGGTAACCTTGCGATAGTGAAGCTGATTTGTGCATAAACAGGGTCATACGCGGATCGAACGGAAGTAGAAAAGAATTAAGAGTGAATGCAACAACAGTTTGTGCATACTCTAATTGTGATTACATTGATAATATTAAGGGAAAAACTAATAAAGCTTATCAAGATTTTGATTACAATTTCACCTGTAGTTATGGTTTCCTATAAATTGTACCATATTGATGACCAAACCATACCATACCGTAATATGCTAATATAGCTAAAACAAAAGGCTTCTACATAATGAAACGTACATTGAAATGAGAAAAGTTTATACTTTTTTTATGTTTCACATCCGCACATGATGTTTGAGAACAAACCTTTTGTCAAATTTTACAAAAGGTAATAAAACCATCAGGACAATAGAATATGTAGGATGTTCAAGACATTCTTTGTAGCCATTGCACACTAACAGGCTTATTTAAAGTGCCTTAAAAATATGTGGGGGAAAGCGCGCAAAATGGCAAAGTTAAGGATTTTGCTCTGTGTGTCATTGCTTCAACAACTTACCCATGAAAAACAATCAGAAGTAGATTAATCATTAATAACAAATATAAACGAAAAAACTTAAATTTAAAAATCAATATCAAACGTTGTGCGGCGTATATTAGGCGGGATAAAATTGTCTTGCTATGAGGCAAAATGATCATACACCAAATGTAAAAACAAATCAAAACAAAGGGTAAAATGGACCACAACATTGAACTTAAGGCTTTGGTTTCGTTCATATCCAGCTGAATACGTAGGTACTGGTGCTCTTCCTATCGTATGTCCTATAATTACGTTCTCTCTTGTCTTAAACGGGAAAAGGCTTTGGTTTTAGCTCTCACATCTTGGTAGAATTGTGAAAGTAGAAATTTAAAAGGTTTTGTTAAAAAAATTAGTAACATGCTGGAATATTACAATATTTCACGCGTTGTCAGTAATTCTTCTTGTCGATAGAGTATGCATACAGCACAGTTTTATTTTTGTAAAGCTAATAATATACCCTAGCTTACACCATAACCTCACCATGTTGCTCATGTCAAAACATACCGACCATTTTGCCTCAAACTGGAACGACTATTTTACTCCAAGCGACGCATGTTACAAACATTAACATTAAAAAACTTTACATTAGATTAAAATGATTACTTTTTTCATGTAAATTATAGGTAAATAGCATGTGTCTGGATGTATATCCTTTTTTCTATAATTATTTGTTTCATTATTACGATAGCTTATTTTCGAAACGGTAAAATTTACATCCTTTAAAGCAGCGATGTCAAACTCATTTGACCCCGCGCTCCAAAATGCTATTGAAAATGGTAGCACGGGCCTTTTTAATGACATTATATGATAACGAAATCAGCCCTTTTGCAGTGATTTTCATTTCATTTTGGGATAACAGCAAAAGCTGTTTTGCTGCGGATTATCCTCATTTCTCACTGGATGTAGCCTTAGAAAATCACTTGTGATGCTGTCGACATATATACACGTGACATAGATATCTCGGTTATCCGTGTTCTCCGGCAAGTAAAAACTTTGTTCAACCCTGGACCAGATGGCATTCCAACGGCAGTCCTTGTTAACTGTTGTGCCATACTAGCAGAACCTCTGGCACTCATTTCTAAACTCTCATTAACCCGTTAACCGTTAACTATTCCCGAAGCTTGGGAATCTTCTGTGATGTTTTCTGTGTATCATAAACATCATAGGTGATAAAAATATTCGACTATGAACAGATGCCGTTCTTTTATCTCAACGCACCAACACGGCTTTATTCTTCGACGTAGTGTCTCAACTTATCTTGTTAAGTTCGTACCAAAGTGTCACTACTCTTTTCACTTTTTTTCAATGACGCTACTTGGGCTGTTAGCGACTCTGACTGTTTATTGTACGCGGACGATCTTAAGCTAATCCTTCCAATCCGTGTAACATCCGATGTTATCTCCCTGCAAAGTTCAGTGAACTGCTTTTGCCACTGGTGCGATAAAAATGACCTACTAATCTCTGTCGATAATTGTATGGGTATGTCTTTCCATCGAACTCTCTGTCCCATAACCCATAACTACAATTTGACAAGGCCAACAAAATGGTAGGTTTCATTCGCAAACAACCGATAGAATCGTCTACTGCTTGAGTCAAGTTCGGTAGTATGGTCTCCTTCATCCAGCTTATAGTCCAACAAATTGGAGTCAGTGCAGAGAAAGTTTACACGTTTTGTCCTGTGTTTTACCCCGTTTCGCAATTTAGATCCTCGTCCGTCTTATAAACTAGGAGTTTACTGTTTGGCTTAGAGACGCTTGAAAGGAGACGAGAAGCCGCTCAGGTAAAATTTATGTCTAAGCTAATTATGGGTAAGACTGACGCTCCAGAACTACTAACAAGAATTAACATAAATGTACACTCTAAAACATTTCGCAACTATCGACTTCTTGGAACTCAACTGGCTGGACGAGCTTATAGTGAAAATGATCCCATAACTGCGATGGCTCTGAAATTTAACGCTCATTACGATAGTTTTGTCTGACATCACACGACTCATTTTTAACCTAGCTGTATACTGTACTGTGCGTTATGTTATGTATTTGTTCGGATACTTATAAGCTATGTATTGCTAGATTTAGACGCTGCATTAGTAAAAACTTTGATGTAAAATAAAGTAAAAAAAATCAGATTATTTTCAATTAGCCATAGACTTCTTATTTTTAAAATTTTCGTTGTTTTGTGTCAACTAACAAGCTAAGTACGCAAAGATAATCACAAAAACTGAGCAAAACTAACTACGTTCGTTTATCCAATATAGAAAAGTAAATTTTATCTTGATATTAATGTCATTTGGATTATACATATTTTTGAGGTGATATTGATTGTGAACAGCATTTACGTGCGTTAAAAACAGTGATTTTTTACTTTAGATCCTGCTCAAGATCCATAAATTACTACAGGTCGGTTCGTCTAGTGTCATACAAGTCCTTCGTAACCGTTACTCCCGTCCTGCTAATATCCATAGAAATTCTCATTCATAATGGCCATCAAAAACAGAGCCATAAGACCACCTGTATTTTATTTAATCACATTAATCTTGGTAGGCTGCCCATGGAAAGCTTGTAACTTCAGTTTGTAACAGCCTATCAAAAGTGTACAGTCAATCCAAAAAGTATTCGTCTAGCTGAATATTTTACAGAAAAGGGCGAATTATGGCTGCAATACGTATGGGGCGATAAAAGTAATGATGAGGTTTGATAAAGGGGTCATCAATACACACGTTTTGCTAAAAAATAAGCAATTAAATAGTGCAATAGCAACCAAAATACATAAAAAACTAAAAAAAGTCGTTTAAGGGGCGCGCAAAAAGTATTCATCTATCTAGCTTTTTAATTATTTATGCTGTACAAACACTACGTAGACGTGAATTAAATTTATTATTATCAATCTACTGGTGATTTCCTTCTAAATTAATGCATTTATGTTGTTTCAATTGCACTTCAAGCGGTCAGAGAGGCACTAAAGGCGGGAGAGTTAAATGATTGGAGCATGATGGCGAAAATCGTATTTTTGACTTATGCATAACCTATCCTACCCATTTTTGAAGGTTACAAAATGTTTGGGAGGCTTCGTTCCTTTATTTGTGTTAGAATAGTAATTTGATCAGAGTTAAGCCATTTTTCTGACACTAATTGAGTGACAAACTGCCATGTAAGCAGCCATCCTTGACGGTTAATCTAACGAAAGCAGTGGTTTAATGTCCAAAAATCAAATTTTACCAAGGAATCAGTGCATTTTGTGATGGCCAATAAGATCAGGAAAAGAGATGGGTCACATTTGGTTGATGGGTTATGCTGCATTTCATCGTAGCTGGTCATGTAATAGCTTGAATGAGTGAGTTATTACAAACATATTTTGTTTGAATAATACCATACACATAAAGTGGCCAAATCTGTTAAGATGCATCAAATAATTCAGGAATTTATTCCAAATTAGGCTCTACTAACGTATTAAAACTTGTTTAAATCGCCAAGCTCATACGGCCGACATGTACCATAGCGAAAACAGTCTACAAAGATGCAGCAACAAACTCTCGTGTAACGGTAGCACCATGGTGTCATGATACTAGGACTCAGTGAGGAAAGGTGAGCTAGAAAAATGATTCAAAATGATAGGAGACGAGATGGGGAAACATATTAATGCAAGTTTTAAGTACTTTGAGTCCCAGTTCTGAAAAATTTTGCTTAAAATGTATCACATGGTTCAAGAACAGTCGAGCTGGAGAACATACAGAGCATTGTCATTTGCCCGAAACACGAAACCAGCTGAAACCAAACTGATGAAAATGATTTAGTATACACTCAATATGATATCAGTTGCCATTTTTTCAATGGAACTTGGCCACGTAGTCCGTAAATGCAATATTTCTACCAGAGAATAATTGGAACAAGTCTTGTAGGATGAGTGGATCAAAAATACGCCTTTTTTAAAGTTCAAATGAGTTCTTGCGTTGTGCAAGTAGTCACCAATAGTCATAAATGCAATAAGAAACCAGATCCCATAACCTTTATTTTAATACGCATATTACGCCAAAAGTCTGATAGACGAATACTTTTTGCGCACCAATCAAATGACTTTTTTTAATTTTTTTTACATAATTTAGTTGTTATTGCACTATTTTAATGCTTATTTTTAGCAGTACGTCTGTATTGATGGTCCCTTTATCAAACCCCATGATTACTTTTTCCACCCCATGCCTTTTGCGGCCATAATTCGCCTTTTTCTGCAAAATATTCAGCTAGACGAATACTTTTTGGACTGACTGTATGTGTATGTGCACGTGTATGTATTGGCATCTGATTTCATCTGTTTCCCAAACGTTTTGCAGAAGTAATATGTTCTAAGCTGCAACTATACCTAAAGAGGGGTTTGACCTATCCCAAAACAATATGCCACAAAATTCAGGGTTTTATACATTTGTATGAGATTGAAACTAAAATGCTAGATATTTCTTTAAAAAATTATTCATCAACTATTTGTTGCTAACAAATTTATTCATCGGAAAGGGTATAACAGAATTTACTTTTTTTTTCAACCTTATTACTGTAAAATTGTCTGAAATTGAATGCTCATTTTTATCAAAATAAATAGTTTTTGGAATTAGTATTTCTTTGTGCATGCATGCATAGAAAGGAGGTTTTATAACGTTGCATGGTCTGACAGTTAGTAGAGAAACCTGTGAAGTTGAACATCTCTTTATATTTCAGGTGTTTCGAATTGACTGACATGTACTGTAGAAGCAGAAAAGCTTCTCGCTATATATCTTCTCACTATATATAAAATCGAAAATCGCCACAATATGTGAGAGTAAACATTCAGCGAGAGAGAGAAAGCGGTGAGAGCAAAGCTCTCTTAGCAACGCGCGTTGCTGCGAAAGGACTTGCTCCATGCCACACTGCCAGCCCGCGGGTAATGAGGGTTACTTAGGGTTAGGTAACAATGGTTACTTAGATTTTTTGTTTACACAAACCGATTTGAAAACACATGGTATTGGCTTCAATGATTTTTTTTAATAATTAAAGTTGCAAAATATCAACCTGATGATAACGTGTCCCATCTCATACCCCTTCCCATTATAAATCAAGATATTCAAGGCACTATTAAAAAAACATGTTTGAAAACTATGCATAATAGCTTAATTGTGAAATGGTTGATATTCCAATTCATTCAATCATTAATAAAGCCAACCATACTCATTATTGGTGCTTAAACACCTCGAATACTACATACACCGTCGTCATCGGCAGATAAGTGTGGTACAGAATATCCTGTAAAACGGATTGCTATACCCAGGCCGTCGAACATGTACACTCCCTCAAATCTTCTTCTATTTGGCGTAACGTCCTACGCGGACATGCCGGCCTGTATAGGCTTACGAGACTTAATTCATTACCACGTAGCCGGATAGTCAGTCCTTACTACGGGGTGACGGTCCATTCCGGGGTTGAACCCTTCACGGGCGTGTTATTGAGTCGTTCGAGTTGACGAATGTACCACGGGACCGCCCCAATATTTTCAATACACATTATTCTTACACATATTCTAAAAGTATGTCGAGGAAAAACAAATTCATTGAATTCAGAATTCCTGAAATTCTAAGCCCCGTTGGCTTCGTTTCTAAGCACTTTTCTGCATGTTGTACATGGATTCTATTATTCAATGGTTTTATTATTTAAAAAGCTTTCCTAAAGGTTTACTAAAATAAAGGCCATACATTATGATTTATAATACACTTCAAAACATTAAAAAAAACTGCTCTCGCGTGTGTCGTAATACGAAGCTTTAGTTCATCAAACATGCAAAAAGTTTTTGTAAAATGTTAGCAAAACTTAAAGCAGTGCATGCATTTCTCCGCTTTATTCCTTGAGAATTCGGAAATGCGGTCCAACTTTACTTACTTACTTACTTACTCCAACTTTGCACACACATCAAAATTCTAATATTGGGGCCCTTCACGATTCTAGTCAGTTTTTGTATGGAGTTTGACAGTTGGAGGCTGAAATCATGTAAACACTCCATACAAAACCACACAAAAAACTAGCCTGCAATTTTCAGTCTAGATTATTCTAGCCTCAAAGCTAGAATTAGATTCGAGTACCTGCTCGAAAACACAGTGTTGTTTACATTTACCCCAAGGTGCATCAAAGAGATGACGTGGTGAAATCTAGAATCAAAGTGTATGTAGTCCAGGTGGTCTCATAACATGTTTTTTAAAACCAAATTTGAATATCACTTTTTAACACAATGGGTGAAAACTTTTGTTCAAACAAGCTTTCTTGAGACTTGACGAATACTCAAAACACTCTTAAAATCTTTATTCATAAGCAGAAGCGATAAAAATCAGCCTTCTAAATTCATACACCTTGGGATAAGAGCACCTGTATATTATACTCACTTAGATAGCTGCCCGAAAACTGCATTGTATAGCAAAGAGCTGACAGGCTGAAATTTCATCCTACGGACTTACAACGGAAAGGGCCCCATTTCTGGCTTTGAATAACACACAGTTGAATTATTTAATTTTCATAGTTTTGTAATGCGTTTAACAAAAGCTATACTTGCCAGTCAATTTGACCAATCAATTTGACTTTACTTGAGAAACGACGCTTTGCTCATATTTTCCTATTATACTTTGATAGTCTGAATAGACTCAAAACCAGTTTAAGTTTGTAAGTAGTTTAACTGTATGCCTAAGCACATACAACCAAAATTATTTTGAGAAAACTATATCAAGGAAGCAATCACCCTCCCACGCTATGAAGAACGCAGCATAAAAACTCGAAAATTAACTTATCTTCCCTTGTTGTAGCTATTTAAAAATAACATATAATTTGAATCAGGGTTGTACACTGTTTTTCTTTGATCACATTTAAGTTTTAGCAGTAAGGCCGAAGGAGTACTTTCTGAATAAATCATACAAGAATATCATATCAAATCATACATGAATATCATAACTATATATGAAGTATTGATGCTCAAGGATAATTCATATATAGTTATGATATTCATGTATGATATGATATTCTTGTATGATTCATCAAGAAGAGGAAGATGCTCAGAAGGATAATTGGCCCCGTATGTGTGGAAGGACAATGGAGGAGCCGTTATAATGACGAGCTTTACAAGATGTACGGCGACCTCACTGTCGTACAGCGTATCAAGCTCGCCAGGCTCCGGTGGGCTGACCATGTTGTACGCATGGAAACGGACGACCCAGCCCGTAAAGTCTTTTTAGGCCGTCCACAAGGAAAGAGGAGGCGTGGTAGGCCCAAATTGAGGTGGCAAGATGGCGTGGAGGCATCCGCCATTAAGGCCGGGATAACGGACTGGAAGACGAAGGCGCGAGACCGTGAGCGATTTCGGACACTCCTGAGGCAGGCCCAGACCGCAAAGCGGTTGTAGCGCCGGATAAGTATATGAAGTATTGATCATGATACCCGCTATATAATCAATTAATCGTTAATTGCGTCAAAAAGCACAATTGATTATTATCGGCGTTGAATATTTTAAGGTTGTTTATTCCACCAACACAAAACCATCTATAGCAGGCACCATAATTCAACATTTTTCAGCGACCCGCAAAGCTCTACCACTCTAGCTCTCTTCTGTTCACAATAAATAACACGACAATATCAATAAAAAATGATTGATTTTAAATAAATTTAATTTAACAATGAAATGTGAACCTGTGAATATCGGTCTCACATAAAAATTCAAACATGTTTTACAATTGCAGCTATTATGTTACTACATAAAATCAATTGTGCTTACCTATTTCCCCAATCAATTTTGGAAATCACTTTCATTTGTAGATCGTAAGTCTGATCCTGGGTAAGCGTAGAGCTTAACAGTTCGCGTCGACTTTCAAGCAGCGCCAGCATTACCTTGCGCAGTGATGTAAATTTGTATTCTTCGCGCTCCTATGTTGGGTACACACAATAAAATAATAAAAATCGATATCGAAGTTTAAAATTTGCATACAATTGATAGAATCATCTTTACTTACCACAAACAATCGTTTCCAAATTTCTGACCACTCGCGTAACACCAGGGTGCATTCTGCTACTACGGGATCCACCTTCGAAAGGTCCTTCAGATGAATGTACGATTTTGGAAACAAACCTACTTTGCGAGGTTTCCGGGGACACGTGCCTCGAAACCAGTAGGTGGTTTCTTCCAAGATTTCTACACAATCTCCCACGTCCAAAGCTAGTCCATGCGTAACATCACCATGCCAGTTATGTATGGCTGATCGGGAATAAAATAATTTAAAGGAAAATAGAATTTAATAAAATTTTATAAAATTTGATAAATTTGATATCCTTTTATTTCGATGAGCGAATGAGAAGATAAGTTCAAATAATGAAAGGAGTGAAATAGGAGAAATCGAATTTTAAAATGTTTAAGGTAAGATTATACATTTTTGTTTAATAATTCTAAATCTCAATAATACATAATAATATAGAATTTGTATCATTGTGTAAGCAAATCTAGGTAGTTTTCGTAAACGATAGAATATTGCATAATATAATTTTTAATTGTTCCATAAGGAACCGTGCCGTAAAAACTAATCTACCATTTGACAGATTTTTTCGACCAGAATATGAGCTGTCTGAATGCACCTATTGCAGAATTGTTTGCAAAAGTGACAAATATTTTCTTCAAGTTTTATTTTGAAAGAATGATGCTTTCGATATGATAAGAATGATGATAGCTGACAACACAACAATTTCACCTTACACGTATTACTAAGATAAATGGCAATAAATCATAATTGTGAATTTAATTTAAAAAAAAAACAAGCTATTCCATCATATAATAATTACTTCTAAACACCAATAAATGAACATTGTGCGATAAATTTTCAAACAAATATGTAAATAAAATTATCGCAATGTGAAAAGTAAAAGTGAAGGGCCAAAAGTGTCTTAATCACAAAAAAGGCGTTAAGAAATCTTCTTTGATGCAACACCCGTTTTCGGCGAAGGCATGCCTGTACTAGTGATGGGCTTGGCTACCAGTGACTTATTGATTACCCATAGTAAGATAGTTCGTCCTACATATGAGGGTAATACGGTTCTTACTGAGCTTGAACCCATGGCGGCCATGTTGTTAAGCCGTGCGGGCTGACTACTGTACAACAGGACCTGCAAGATAAATTACAATTAAAAATGAAATAACCCTTTATTTGAGATTAAAGCTTGTTCAGAATAATTGCGACCTTGCTCCAGCACCAGAAGTTTCCTAATTATTGTGATTAACTTCATTTATAGTACATTTTCAATTAATTGAAAAGGATTAAAATAGATCCTATCAATTTACCTTTCATTTACATTTGTCAATCTTTTAAGTAATATGAATATGACAATATAAACAGCTAAAGTTTCTACTAATCTTATTTTTTTCTTCATTCACCTCAAAGATTATATTAACATTTTTTGGTTTAATTACTTAAATTTCATCACAATCCAAATTAACACAGGCTCGAATGCCATCGAATATTTGCCCCACCACTGCCGAAAAAAATATGATGAAATGTTGGGATGTGAGAATGTGAATGCTTTGGCAACTCGATTTCCCCTTCACAAACCTTGCTCGATATGCAAGATTCTCTAGCAAAAACTGTGTAGTCTTAGGGCACCTTTTCAGAGATTCACAAACAGAACAACAATCTTAACGTTCATATTAGTGATGTGCTCTCTGGAGCGTCGGAGTTTTCAGACAAGTTCAGCATTTATTACAGTACTGTGACCCAGGAGCCGTTGTAGGGGTGCAGTAATGATGATGAACAACACTTCAACAAGTCTACAGCCAACTCCGTCTCAGGACGACTCCGACCGACTCCCCACGATTCCGGACGGCTCTGGATAATGCTGATCGAATTTATATTCCGGTTTGAAAGTTTCAGAGTCAGATCGAAGTCGACTCCGGTTTTTGCCAACTTTAGCCATCAATAGTTTCTACGTTAGCCCTCCCTCTAAATAACGATTCCTGCTCGGAATTCCTGTCAAAATCACCATTTCTCATGGCGGGACATCGAGAAGCAAATTGCAATTTTTGTATCCATTATACAATCGTATCATGGAAAAGCAAATAGGCTTTTCGGTTTCTTTTAAGTGAACGTGAGTGAACCGAGTCTTTCATTGCTGTGAGCCTGAACGTGATTTCTGTTCTTTCATGCTTTTGCAAACAGCAATACCTGTAAAACCTGAACACTAATCGAAAATCAGTAGAACTACAGATTAATCCGATGGTCTAATCGCATGAAAAGCAAGCCAATATTGACAATTTATCATTTGACCCTAGAAACCGATTCTCACAATCAGTTTAAAATCGACCATTTCATTTTTTCCTAAATTTGCGAATTTTGTAAGATTTTTCTGTTCGTTATTGCAAAATGATCATGAATGTTTGTACTCATTTTCAAGATTTTTTTAACTTTAATTTGTCAAAAGAATCATAGCGTTCTTCTCTTGTGATCCGGTCCATTCATTTTTTCACCTGAGCTGAATGAACTGTACGGTTCTGGTTCATTTGGCACACCTCTAATGTGCAAATAATTATTCATCTCCTCCATGATGTTTTTTAACTACTGCAAAATGTTTATTTGCATCATAATAACATTTCAATTCTTACACATTTTCAACACATAACAAAGAAAGAATAAAGCTTGAGAAGTGTTGAAAATGATGTGGAAGAATTGAAACATTATTGTGATGCAAATACAACATACAGAATACAGAATACAAACACAACACGAACCATTGATTTCAAAGCCGCATATAATATCATAGCTGTCATCCTGAATAAAAAAAAATAATAATAATATCATATCCAGGTGAAAACAGTACGACGCAATGAGCTCGCGGTTAAATTAAAAAGGCTGGTTAGAATAACTATGACCAACGTCACTTACCAGGTGAATTAGGATGGAAAACTCTCAGGAACTCTCAGGTTGAACGCAAATGCAGCATTTGACAGGACAAGTGCAGCAGTTTTGTTCAGAACGTTATCACACTTAAGACAACCTTCGCACTTGATATCACAAGCGATGTACACAGTATCACAATCCCAGTGTTGCGGATTCTTGCAAATATTGAACTACATGTGTTTAAACGGATTCAGTTCAATTGACAGCTTGAAAATTTTGTTGTTTACAATTTTTAAAGAAAAATCGACAGTACTTTTTCACGTAAATTCACATGATCACAGAACTTTCGATTTTCAGGAGTGTGCATTACTTTAAAAAAGTTTATTGGTGGTGGTTAAATGTTTGCTTCAAGCCGCAGAACTCTTTGTGATATTGTGTACCGCGCTTTTGATGTCAAGTGCGAAGGTTATCTAAAGCGTGACGACGTTCCGAAAACAACTGGTGCCGTTGTCCTGTCATTTGCTGCGATTGCGTTGAATGTTGCTACGCTTGCGAAAACAAGAAAAAAAAACCCTGGCATACGCTGAAAACAGAAGCCTACCAAGAGATCGACCAGGCGGCCGAGAACCTATGATTGCACATAAACGAGGTAAAGACCAAAATTATGGGGGCAACATCGGCGGCCCCACCAAGATATATAAACATACGTAGGGGTGACGAACAAAAAGGTGAACGCACTTTTGAAGCTGACCAAGATTTCACATATCGCGTGTCAAAAATCAGTACCGACAATATGGAAGCTGAGTCGCGCGCTAGGATGCTGAATGCTAGTACTCTATCACACATATATAGTACCGGTACTTACATACGTCTCTGAGACATGGACACTGTCCAAATCTGGCGAAACTCTCTTGGCCGCTTTCGTGGGGAAGATGTCTGGAAGGACAATAGAGCAGCCGATACAACGAAGAATTATACGAGATGTACGGCGTCCTCACTGTAATGCAGCGTATCAAGCTCGACCCACTGGTCGGGCTGGACGTGTTTTACCCATGGAAACGGACGACCCTAATGCTAATACGATTGCTAATTTTCAATCCCCCCCCCCTCAATTATGAACATAAATCCCCCAAATTATGTAACAGATGCACCCCCCCCCCCCCTCAAATAGCTTAGTTTATTGAACAAAATTAGATTTTTTGAGTTTATGTTTTTATTCTGATATATTCACATTTTTTTAAATTACCCAAAAAACCATTATATTTTACACAAAGAAAAGTTGTCCCATGTAGCAATCAAATTCAAAAAATCCACATCACAGTCTGCAATGTTCTTGCATCACCATCATCAGAAGCGTTTTTCATCCAGCCATCTTCCTGGTCCTCCATAAATACAGTCAGCCCAAAAAGCATTCGTCTAGCTGATTTTTTTTACAAAAAAAGTGAATTATGACCGCAACAGGCATGGATCGGTTAAAGTAATTATGAGGTTTGATAAAGGGACCATCAATACACACGTATTGCTATAAAATAAGCATTAAAATAGTTCAATAATAACTAAATTATTTTAAAAACAAAATAAGTCATTTGATTTGCTTGCAAAAAGTATTCGTCTATCAGGCTTTTAGCGTAATGTGCGTAAGAAGAAAACAAAGGTTATACAATCAAAAAATTTCTTGATCTTGTTCCATATTGCATTTATGTCCATTAGTGACTATCATCAAATGTCTGCCTGTACAATCGAGTGGCACGTACACTATGGTCGTCGCTATAACGGAATGCAACGTTACTGCGACGATCCTGCGTTTTTCCGTCCGTCCGTCCGTGGTAACCAAATTCGACGGACCAACTGACGGACTATACGGCTGCGTAGCACATAAAAAGTAGCGAGATATTTTTTACATCGGCATAACCGCGAAGGTTGTGAAGTCGCCAAGAAGAATCCTCGTTTTTTACTAATGTGTTATTCGAAAAAGAAGTTCAAACATTATATTTAGCGTTACGTAACATAAATTAAAGCCGGTCTCGTAGTACAGTCGTCAACTCGTACGACTTAACAACATACCCGTCATGGGTTCAAGCCCCAAATGGACCGTGCCGCCATACGTAGGACTGACTATCCTGCTATGGGGGGATCAATAAGTCAATGAAAGCCAAACCCACAAGTAGTGTGGTACAGGCAGGCCTTGACCGGCAACGGTTGTTGAGCCAAAAGAAGAAGAAGAAGAACATAAATTAAACTCCCCCTCTCCCCTTATCAGCGTTACATAATTGATGAGTGACGACTTTTTAAGCCGTCCACAAGCACCGAGGAGGCGTGCTATGCCCAAATTGAAGTGGCAGGATGGCATAGAGGCTTCCGCCATTATGGCCAGGATAACGGATTAGCAGATGAAGGTGCGAGACTGCTCACGTTCCACACACCTCTGGGGTGGACACTCCAAGACCGCCAAACGGTTAGAGCCGGATAAGTCAGTCAAAAGTAAAAATGTAAAAAGTCTGTCGAAAATTTTGCCGATCTCTGGTCTAGATCAAATGAACCAGCAAAACAGGAGCTGCTAAAGTAGGAGCTAAAGTAGAACTAAAATGTTAAGCACGATTAAAAGTCGCAATAATTTAGATGTATATTATATTCCGTCAATCTAATTTTAACACACTTGGCCTTAATGAAATTAACGACGTAGCATCCGCAATCCACATTCACTAAAGATATGACGGAAAATATACCAAGAACAATTGCTTCGTTCTAGCGACACGTTTTTAACTGTTATATAAATCAGACACTGAACAACCGTTTGGCGCTATGCAAGACCAAAACCAAATCGAAAGTATACGAGATCACTGTTCATCGAGAACCCCTGGACTGCTACCACGGAGATATCACTGTTATAACTCCTTTAGGGTTTCTTCTTTAAGGCCTATTAAGGGGCATGTGAACGATTTGTAGTGAAAACGTTCAATAAAATTTATTAGCTATATTTGGAACGGTATTGGAATGCAGACAAAGAGCGTTTTTTTATTTGATGTCGTTCCTAAGTCTAATTAACATCGTAAACACCAGACAAGGACTACATATCTGGTTGCGTAGAACCTATTATTATAACCTATTCACATTTAATGTTGTTCAATTATTGTTTAAAAATTGTAAGATAGCTTATCATACAAAGTGTGTAAACGTTACACATTTAGTTTTAACATGCATTTTAAAACATCTGCATATGCTTCGAAGAGAATGAACGGTTGTCCCGGAAATATCTGATCCATAATTCACATGCTACACGTTGCGTCGTTTAACCACGAGTAGGCAAGCAGACAAAACAAACTATGCACCAGCATAAACGGCTCCCTGAAGTGAATGAAGATATTTTTTTATTGTTTTCTCACCAGACGTCGTCTGCTGAACGTCTGAGTGCACCAAGACTCGTCTGAATAACAACAACAGAAATACATACATACGATAAGGCGAACACCATAGCGAATGGATACAGAAAAGAGAACACAAACAAATGGAGACAGAGTAAACCAATGATAAAACTATAGATACAATAATAACAAATTCATGCGAATGATGAATTACATTCATTTCATGAGACTTCCGTTCCGTTTCTTCATGCATGTTTGCTGTAATCGATCTGTCTCTTGTTTTTCATGATGTGAATGCCCTAGCTAAATGCGATAAATTGCACTCTGTCTTTTCTATTTAAAATATTAAAACTGTTAGCAATTGAAACTAAGGAATTCAATTCAAGAGAATAACCAAGTTCGTCATTAACATTACTCACATTAGAAACATCATATATCATCCGCATCAGAAACTGACACTGTTTTCGACGATTGCATGGTAGATTACAGGTATTCCCCGGTACACGCCATACTCGATATACGCAATTTCGCTGTACAGTATACGCTCGGTAATCCGTAATGTAACAATGAACTCATGAACCGAGACAAAAATAAGAAGTTTCAAAAGAACACGTCAAAACGTCATTCGATAATCTGCACTCAATCAGCTGGGGATTACCGAGCGTGTCCTGTACAAGATTTTCTAAATTTGACAGTTCTTCGAGCAAAAATGTAAAATAAATCCATTTTTAGTCCATTTTAAAAACATTTCAAAGATACAAAATTGTAATTTTCAGTTGAAATCAGATCAAATAACTAATTTAGTGACTAAAACCTATCACTTCAAGTAAAATGATACAAAAATAGCTAAAATTTTACTTAAAACCACGAAATTCGAATTACGCTAATTTTCGAGGTCCGCATTAATAGCGTACATCGGGGAATACCTGTATTCTACTATAGGTAAATCAATCCTGCAACTGATATCCAACGCTTAACAATTCATTCATAACAATTGTCTACATAGCTCAAACTCCGCTAGTTTTGAACCTATTTTTAAATTTTTTTTACGTAACGTAAACCCAGAATGATGAAATCATACCAAAAATTATCGACGCGCAAGACAAGCAATGCGAATTATATTGGTCTAAAGGTTTCAACGGTTCACCTATCCAGTCTATGGTGATATGTACCAGAATCGGATCCAATGGATGAAGCGGAACATATTTATTTTTAGTTTTAACCGTTTCTTGAAAAATCATCCACGTAGGCACGTACATTAATAGGCACGATGAGGAGTACGATGGCAGTGAACGTGAATTGTGAACTAAGACGGATGTGGACGGGTTGCAGAACGGAAG
This sequence comes from Anopheles merus, assembly GCF_017562075.2. Lineage (NCBI taxonomy): Eukaryota > Metazoa > Arthropoda > Insecta > Diptera > Culicidae > Anopheles > Anopheles merus. Next base: position 55,472,920 of record NC_054082.1, read on the forward strand.
TATGCAGGCCATCTAACCTTGAATGATCGCATTTTCTTTTCCTACCCTTCTTTGTTCCATTGAATGGCCACCCATACGAACAGGCTTTTTTATGACACTGATTGTATCACTTGCTGCTGATCAATACATAGACCTGATTTATGAGAACTATTTGAATTTTCCCTACATCCGTGTAGAAATTGTAAATTTATCAAAAGTTATATTCGTTTCAATCGAATTGGTTAGAATTAGTTGAAATTATTTAGGTCCTATAAAATAATTTATGCCGGCTAATTCAGACTACGAATCAGTTACAAAAATTTTCAAGAATATTTAAAACTTTCACATGATTTTTTAATAATACACAATGGAAAGTTCTATAACATTATTAACGCGAATATATGGCTATATGTAAGCATAAAAACTATCAATGAAATGCAAATTCCATGCAAAAAAGCTGTACAACATATTTTACTATTTTTACAAATATTTTTAAAGCACTTTTCTGCTCATAGGGGGGAAAATGTTAGCCTTTACACAACACCACACAATTCAACTCACATAACTAACTTCCAGTCAGTCTACATATTTGCACGATTATTAAATTATTTATTTATGTTTGGCATAATAACTGTATTAGTTATTTAATTTAATTACGAGGTTACGAATGGTTAAAAACTAGAACATAAAATAATCAATGCTCTCCAATGCCATGCGAATATTTATATTTAAACTCGTTTTTTGGGTCTTATTTTTGCTTATAAAATTGCACTTTTCTGTATTTATAAAATACTTTTAAATTTGTATATTGAAAAAGTTGGTTTTCATGTACATGGTTTATGAACACTATTTGTTCTATCCTCTTCAGGAACATCAACAGCTCCAGATAGGTTTAATGACACCCTCCTATGGCGCTTGCAGCACCTTCACGTGAATGAACAGGTGGTTTTGGCTATGAATGTGTAATCAGCTCATTGGCATAGGGTACTAGCACATAACACTTCAATACAATTCGTTTCTTTGTAAAATGTTCCAAACAATCATTGTACAGTAGGTGACCGCTAACTGAGAGGTAAACAAGCTCCAGTTAACGAACAATGTTCGCTAACTGGAGTGACGTTTCGATGGATTGATTATTTTGATTGGCGTTGGCTGGAATAAACATACCAAACTTTTTTTTCATTTATGTTGATATAAAGTATAGTAATTCGTGTAATAACATAAATTAATAGCAAACGTAGGCAAAAGACCCTAAATTTGTTTGAAAAATGCACATTTGCGACAAATTTCTCTTCATGAAATTCCGGATGTTTTATGTTTTGACGTTTAAGTGTTCGTTAACTGAGAGTAACTCCAGTTAGCGAACCTCCAGTTAAAAAGCACTCCAGTTAAAACACATCCAGTTAGCGGTCACCTACTGTACTATCTTTTTGAAATTTGCATCGATATGGCTGAAGATAACTTAGAGCAATTGTGCCATTTTTGCTCGCTATAATTCATGTTCAATAGTTTTTTTTTTTAATTTTTTAATGTTTTGATATGTATTATACGTAATGACAACGAATAAACTTGATTTACAATTTTACAAACGTATGCAGACTTAATAAAACTTTAACACAAAACAAAAAACAGATTACTTTATTGTTTTGTGTTGCAACTAGTATTTAAAATATACTAGACAACGGTTTAAAAGACACCGCTGACCTAATCACACATTGCCAACAATAGAATTTGTTTCGTCAACAATTTATGCATACATTTTCTATGAGCCAGAACATCGTTGTACGCATCGATAAAGACTTAATGCCATGCTCAAAATGGACCTCACAGGAAATCGCACATCCGCGTTGCCCATTTCCGCTTTGGAACCAATTCACTACTGACGATGATGCCAAAACGCGTGAAACCTCTTCGTATAATAATAATAAAATAAGAATCATAAGTTGTACTTGCTTGCTTCAATATTCAATCTGTTTGTTTTTGCCAGGATTAGTGACAATACTGTATTCTTTAATGCAACAATCATCACTATTGTTTCCGTATCAACGGTTATTTGTATTGCACACATATATAAAAATCTTATTAGCATTTGCTTTTGTTTTTGTCTTCTTAAATGAGAAATGAGCTAACCTAAGCAAAAGTTGATTGTACCTGATTTTGCGAAAAGTGTACATCTGATGTATAAATCATCATTGAAGCAAGACTATTCGCAGTTTAGCTAACCCCCCTCCCCCTCCTCCCTTGTCGTAAATAAACGTACACGGAATCCATGATCAAGATAAGCATGCAATTTCTCTGCCCTTCAACTCTCGACATGCCCGACATTCACCACAGATGCACTCTTGTCTGTCTGATGGGAATTACGACGCTGTCGTCTCTGCACATATTATTCAATTCTTCTCTACCCTTAGTTCTGGTAAGAATTCTTGGGCACACACACAACCAAGAGGATGCGTTATTACTATTATTATCTACAGCAAATACCGATGAATAACTTTCACTGACCGAACATGGGGCCATTGCAGCTCTGTTTCTCTTAAAATGTTTAATATCATATTTTAAAAGAACATTCACATTAACTGTGCCATCTGTGTCAACATAAGATGAATGCAAATGAATAAGTTACAAAATAATGTACTCGTGTATTTACTCACCAACTCCATATTTGTTGCTTGTCGGGGACCAGATCATGTTGATGCCTTGTTTTATCCGTGTTGGTTCGTTTTTGCAGGAGTTTTTTCTTCTTCTTATAGATGCTTATGTAGTTTAACACAACACTAAACTTTGGCACTAAGCTTCTCCTACCATTTGACACCGATAAGGTAGTAGGGAAGAGAGAGATTCTATGGCGACGGTTGAACCATCAGTGCTATTTTATCAGCAAAGATTCAGTGCATGTTTATTTTTCACTTTACTGACTCACTAAGCTATGGTACAAGAGAATTGGCACAATAGAACACAATAAAGAAAACATTGAAAGAGCACTACAGCTGTACGACACATGCGAAGTTTATTCGCTTCGGCACGTATTGCCAAAGCATAAAGCTAAACGTATACGGCGTGTAACTATGCACTGCTAATGAGATTCGAATCGAACAACACTTCCTTCCATAGTAGAACTCATTCTAATCGAGCCACTTTTACACTAGAATTGCTTCTTTACATTACTTTCAGACATTATTACACATGTATGCCAAAATGCGATAGAAACAATTCTGTTGCTTTCTACTAAAACCTCCACATTTAATGCACATTTCTGGCACACCACGGTACAAAGGAATTTAAGAGCATGCAATTTTACATTCACAAATTTCGCCGTGTGCCATATGCGTCATTGATGCAGATTTACGAAAACTGTGTGCCGTATACTTGTTATTACACTTGCATTAAATGCACACGAAACAACATGGAACAATCGTTCAAAGAAATTTGCATCCCACCCAGCACCTGATTGCGATGAGACTTTCAACACACTATTCTTTATCTACCAATTTTCACCAGATTGCACCGATTCCTTAGATCCTTTTTAAACCAATACTGGGAGCGGCAATAGTGCAACTAACTTCAGCACACACAACAACAACAACAAAACACCCCACAACAAGTTTGTGGCAGTAAGCGATGGAAGAAGAGCAAGGGAAATGATGATTACAAGGCACAGTAATGCACGCACGTGAATCTAACAACACACGCACACACGCTCATTCAAACTACCACCATTCGCCAAATTCACATTGCTCAGAATTCTGCTCCTGGGGATTTGATGGCAGGTGCGGCTTTTCATTTTCCACACACATCGTCACTACACCCTGCCCCTATCCGCTATTCACTTGGCTAAACAGTGATAGTGAGTGGGATACATACATTAAGAACTAGAACCATTCGATCACTTCCTGCTCGTAGCTGGCAACGATTGCCAACTATCTCATTGAAAGAAGGTGTTAACGTTAACGGAACGGGAAAAACACATACCGGAAAACGAGCCACTACACTACGGAAGTAAACCACTGTTTTGTCGCATACATCAGAAACGAGGAGCTTCATTCCACAAACAAAAGGAATATGAGCAGGGCCTAACTATGAAACAAACGCGCGCGCGCTAGCTTTCCTTCCAAGTATGAGTATGGCACCAAACACACGACGATGCCAGTGGGCGGACATCGGGCTTGACAAGTACATTTTCTCTTGCTGCAAAGAACAGCATACCGGGAATCTAGGAACAGCGAATATTAAGCCAGATAAACTATTTATTTTCAACGTTGTTCCACATCAGACGTTTATGTTGGAAATAAACACTAGCAGTGCACCAACAACATTCACATTTTGCTTCCATTGTTTCCTGCAGCATCAGCATAGCAGTATTGCAAATGTTTCGCTGGCCAAAGGCAAGCAACTCTGTTCTCTTCCTGCGAAACAATCACTTACGTCGATAGAAGAATATAGCCATTACTGTGGGTAGCTCTCTGAATCTGTGTTCACGCTTGCAAGATGTGATAACTCTGCTCGACACACGGAAAACTACGATATGAGATACGCTGGTATCTTGTCAAAACACAACACAGCGAATGTTGACAACCCGCACAGCTCTATTCACGATCGACATCCCTAGAGTGCGTTTCATGTTTTGGTAAAAATATTCACTTACATGTTTACTCAGAAACTATTGCGTAGCCTTGACTTGATGCGCTTATGAAATGTGTTCACCTTATAGTTGCATCTATAAATACATACAAGCGTGAAATTACATTTGCATTCTTCACTTTTAGCATCAAACAAGCAAGGAAACCAACATTTGCAAAATTCTTTTCCACAATCACATCAAACGATAATCATTCGAACGAAATCGCCGGGTTAGCTCATACGTTAAAGATTTGACAGAAAACACATTTGGTGGTTGACATAGGCAATCTAATTCTTTCAACAAGCGATCGCTTAAAATTCAAATGCTGCTGATAATTGTCAAACAAAATGCGTTTTATAATGCTGTGATTCCCCAGAAGTCGATAAATTAATGATGATGAACTTTGCTGGGGAGATCCTGTCATCTCACCCGACTCGTAGAACATGCCCGTCAAGGGTTCATGTCTCATATTATCGTTCCCCCGTAGCAATTCAGCTGCGTGGTCCGCGTAGGACGTTACGCCAAATAGAAGAAGAAGTTCGCTACTACATTATTGAATTGTTGTTCATTATTATTTCTTTCTATTTTTGGAGCAACAATCTTTTTTTTTTAATCTGGGTATGCACCTCATGAAATGGGTAATCAGTGACTTCATGTACCCATACTAGAACAGACCATTCCATTTATGTGGTTTGGTTTGGTGCGGGGTTTGAACTCAGAACGGACATGTTACTATGTTGTTGAGGCTTTTACCACGGCTACCCAGTTTGATGCTTCAGTTTAATTCTGGAATAATAATGAAATGCAGTATATAATTATATTTAAAAAAAAATCAAACACTCTTAATTGAATGTTGCACACCGAAATAATACTGAAAAAAATATCACAGACGTAAATTTTTTGGACCCCATTTAAAATCAACAACACGAATTGTTCTTAATGCGATATTGGTACTGTATTGAATTTAAACAAGTCTTGCTAGCAATACCCTCCGAACATTATGACCACCTTTGTATTGGTGACTGTTCAACATCCTTTTGGGCAGAATCAAAATGTTCAATGAGAGCACCGGGTTCAATCATAGTGTGGAGACCGCTGCTTACGAGGTATACAGGAAAGCTATCGCCTTATACGACGATATTTCTTGCGCTGGTAACAGTGGCACTCAACTGACCACTGGGATTGCTACTGCTACCGGTCACCGAGCCCTTTGTTCGGTCTTCGCTATTCTTTTTGTACAGCGTTCCTAGGACGATTCCAAGGAACAGTAGGAATCCAACTTGATGGTTCGAAATGAATTTGGTGGCGCAATCCTTGGGATTGTGAATATTTAGAGAGTGAATCTGAAATGTAATAAAGCATGTTAATATTTTTTTTATTCAAGAGCCGCACACCTAAGCCCCAAATATGCGTACCTGGTGAGCTAAGTGGGCTCCAATGAGTCCAATCGAGGTATAATATGGCCATGTTTGATCACACACCAGTCCAGCGGTTAGCAGGTTTCCAATCATGGCTGCCGTAAAACCGCTAAGCCACAGTTTCGTTTTATCTCCAAATCGTAGCGCTGTTGATTTGATTCCTATTATCAAATCATCCACCTTGTCCTGATGGGCGTATATTGTATCGTACACGATTGTCCAGCATACTCCGGCAACGTAAAGTGGCACACACGCGGACCACTCAACCGAACCTTGCGTTGCGCTCCAGCCAAGCAAGGCACCCCAATTGAAGGTAGCTCCAAGCATCAATTGCGGCCAATAGGTGACACGCTTCATCAAAGGATAAACTATGACTAGGCCCAGGGAGCTAGCGCCTAAAAGGATAGAGTACCAATTTAACTGGAGCAGCACCAACAATCCTACCCCCAGCTGGCCCGCCAGGAACACGACCGCATCGAATGGGGCGATCTCTCCCGATACGAGCGGTCGGTTTCGTGTACGTTCGACCTTTGCATCTATGTCACGGTCCCATAGATCGTTTATCGTGCAGCCTGCACCACGCATCACGAAAGCTCCAACGCCGAATAGGCCAAGCATCATCGGGTCCGGCCAACATCCTGCCGGAGCACTAAGCGCAATACTCCAACCACATGGCCAAAAGAGTAACCACGAACCGATGGGCCTATCGATACGCATTAACCTCGCGTAAGGCGAGATTTGTTGCTGCCATGTTCGCGCTTCTTTTCGCTCCAACCGTGTAGTCCGCGTTTTATCGCTATTATCACTTGCAATGCTCCGAACATTGAGCACGCTGATGTTATTTGGTATCGATTCCACTTCGCGTGGATGCAGCATAAGTTTATAACCAAGATTGGTTGTGTATGGAAATCTTCTCCCCGCAACTGGCCTTGCCGATAGCCGTATCGGAACTAGCGTTATATTTCGACTAAGCGGGAAACATATGGTTCGTTTCGGGTACATCGGTCGCACTGCATTTGGGTTTCTGCTCCACGGCCAGCCATGGAAGAAGGTGATGCTGCTGCCTACTCCTCCTCTCCACACGCTTCTTCCTATCATGGCCTGCGAAGAATTGGCGCCGGTCGTTTTCAAATATCGTAATTTAAGGATAGGATGATAATGCACATGCCACACATTTATATTTCACATTATTTCGACATGATATTCATCACGATTTCATTTGCAGAGCCTAAAAGAGCGAAGAATTAATGAACTAGAACTGAAAAGAATAATATTTTGCAATACACCACGAGAAAATTACGTGACTGATGGATTACCAAAGTGCGTATAACCACAACAATAAGCTGTGCTTTACCAAGATATTTGCAGTGCAATATGTGATTCACCGGTTCTTTCTCAAACAATTAAAAGATCACGAGACGTTCCTCAATAAATCAATATTTAATAATTGTATCCGATTGAGTTTTGAGTTATTTCTCCCCTAGAACATGGCATTTGTTCGGATTATTTTACGAAAGCTAAAACATTGTTTTAAATTAAAACCTCACGACAGCACACACTGTGATAAACTCACCTGTCAATCTGAACGAAGCAAATCCATGCAGTGTGGCCAGATTATTTTGGCGGTTTTCGGTAGGCGCAACAATATTTTATCGGTAGTTTTCGGTAGGTTAAAACTCGAAACTTAACTCGAATTAAAAGAAGTGAAAGCGAAAGAAGTGTTAAGAGGGATGGGGGGGAGTGGGAGGGTACTAATGTGCAAAATGAAAGTTCCATTTCAAAAGAATATGCATCCTTTACCTAGGATATGGATTAGATTTAGTTCAGCGGTTACACAAATGAAGGTCTTTCTGAAGTGTTGATCTGAAAATTGTACAGTCTGTTCCCGAGTTACACGGTTCTCGACTTACGCAGATTCGGAGATACGCGGTTTTCTAAATTTAGCAGATTAAATGTCAAATCGGTACAATTTGCTCCAAGTTCGTTATGAATTGCATTTTGGCTAACAAATTGAAACCGCTTAAAAACCAGAAATATTGAAATTTTCTGCACGAATCATATCAAATAAATGATAAAGTGTATAAATGTACTAAATAAAATAGAAAAAATCCGAGTAACTAATAGTATTTTCATAGTTGGTTTATTATACAGGGTGGCTTATCCCGAACAAGTTGACAGCCATGCTGTAAAAAAATGAAAACGAAATGACAGGAAAGGATTCGATCATTTGTTGATGTATGCGTGTGAATTCCAATGGCTGTTTTGGTTTATGTGCCGTAGTGTGCGTGAAAAACTACGTATCACAATCGAATTCCCTCCTGTCATTCGATCGTCCAATATGGCCTTTCCGCCAAACCTATAAGCCCACCTAGTCCCTATACCTACTTTGAGTATTTTAGTTAAAAAACGTAAAATTCGACTTACGTGTACAGATAAATTGGTATTTCTGGTCACTCTGATTCCATGTGCTTCAACAGTTTGACGTTTGTGACATGTTTTGACCGGGTGTTTTCTTTTTGGGTGAAAGAAAAACGTGGTCTAGTGGTGTAACTCGTCTAATAAAACCTAAATTAAAGTGTTTCAATAGGTCAAATCTGCAAAAATGGCACTGAAAGCGATGAAATGTAAGAATCTGCATCATATGTATATTGTTCACGTAAAGCTAATTTGTCTCACAACTTTCTACTAGGTCGTAAATCGAAGCGACAGAAAGCATCCTTGCGGTACAAGGTAATCAAGAAGATTGCCGAGAACAAACGCAAGAAGGCGAAGGAAGCGAAGAAGTTGCCGAAATTGAAGAGCAAAAAGCAGAAACTAATCCAAGTGCCCAACATATGTCCTTTCAAAAAGGAAGTGCTTGAGGAGGTGGAAGAGTTCAAGCAAAAGCAGGAGGAATTGCGTCAGAAGGAGCGGGAGCGGCAGAAGGCACAGCGTCAAGAAGAGTTACGCTCCAAGACGCTTCAATCGATGGTGGCTGATGCGGAGAAACGCCAGGATCAATTCAGTCCTGAAGCGGCCGAGGAAGATGAATATGCAAACGTAATGAGCGGAGGCAAGGAAAACTCCCTGAAAGCATACTTCAAGGAGTTTAAGAAGGTTGTTGATGCCGCAGATGTCGTGCTGGAAGTGGTTGATGCTCGCGATCCGCTCGGTACACGGTGCGCCGAGGTGGCAAAGATTGTTCGTGAAGCACCGGGACAGAAGCGGTTGGTGTTGATCCTCAACAAGGCGGACCTGGTGCCACGCGATAATTTGGAAAGGTGGATGAAATATTTGCGTCGCTCTGGCCCCGTCATACCCTTCAAGGCGACAACGCAGTCGCAAAAATCCAACATTGGCCACAAAAAGTTTAAAGCCGCCAAAACTTTAGAATGCTCTCCCTGTATTGGAGCGGATTTACTGAAGGAACTGTTGGCAAATTATTGCCGTAATGATAACATTCGCACTTCTATCCGTGTCGGTGTGGTTGGTCTTCCGAATGTGGGTAAAAGTTCGCTGGTCAACTCGCTGAAGCGCAAACGTGCCTGCATGGTTGGTGCTAGACCGGGCGTCACAAGGCAGATGCAGGAAGTGCAGATTGATTCGCATGTGAAGCTACTCGATAGCCCGGGCATCGTATTTCAGCGTCCGAAGGACCAAGACCAGAACAAATATTTTGCACTGAAGAACGCACAAAGAGTGACCGAAATTCAGGACCCATTCCCGCTGGCCAACGACATTCTCAAGCGTGGAACGATGATGTATTTCTGCAAGCTGTATGACATCAGCGAGTTTCATTCGACGGACGAATTTCTGGCAAAGAAAGCGGTACGCATGGGTGCGTTGGCGAAGAAGGGTGTACCCGACGTAAAAAAGGCAGCCAGGTGCCTGATTGAGGATTGGAATAACGGCAAAATCAAATATTGCACACAACCTCCGGAGGATAATGCGGATGAAGTGCATCTTGACGCGCAGCTCGTATCACCTTCGGACGATGTGCCCGGGTTGGATCTTGATCAACAGCTCGATGCTTTAGTGCAGCAACTCGGCAGTCAGTATGAGGCCAGTTTCGATGTGAAGGACGCGGAAGGTATGAAAGTGTCTATTAAAAAGGAGGACATTCTCACGATGGAAGTTGACACTGGCGGCCCAGTGCACATGCGGTTGGCAAAGAGCGATCAGCTATCGCAGCTAACAAATGAAGGCACGATTATTGAGCGAGACGATGCCATGGATGGCAAAACTGACGATGGGAGATCCCGCAAACGAAAGGTGAATGATTACGCTGAAGAAGAGAAACGCTTCCGCAAAGACCCAATGTTCTTGCTGGAGGGCAATCAAACGGCCAATCGAAATTTGAAACAAGAAATGAAAAAACGTAAAAAACTACAAAACAAGCAGGCCAGCTCTCCCGATAAAGTAAAGGAAGAGAAGGAAGCCTACGATTTCGATGATGATTATGGTATGGAAGACTAAAGCAAAGCGCACCCAATCATAACACAATACAGGATGCTATTCTTCTTTCGTTGAATCCTGAACAGAAATACACAACATCTTTTCGTTTTCTAAGTACTATATCTGTATTACTTGCAAAAAAGGTAATGTATATTCAATAAACAAGACCAATGTCAAAGGACCTACACAGACTATTCATGGTAATTCAAAATGAAGTGATGGAAAGGAACGTAAGGAACTTTTTTCCTGTTTTTAATACTCATAATGCTAAGGCCATCTCCCGACAATACGTAATCCCTATTCCATCAGTAGCGAAGATGTAACAAAACAATCGGTGTACTGAAATGATCAGACGTATTTTGGTAAGTATTTGTTGTACACGGATTATTGTTGTGTTATACCTTTCCTCGCTGTTCATGTGGCACAAATTCATCTTCCACAAACTAGCGTGGTACAAAATACTTCATGCACTAATTGTAGCACCGCCACTTTCTGATCCTCATCCAATATGCTACCGGCAGAGGCAAACTTCCGTCGCCGATGGGAAGATATCCACTACCGAGCAGTTTTATAAAAATATATGCCGTAATGTAATGTTTCTTGTTACGACCGACTCGTACAATTGCTGTAAGAGAAGAAAGTAATTTAAAACACAATCAAACGATTAAGACGCATATATAGGTACTTACAGGCACCTTCTGTTGTTTTAAAGTCTTTTCACCTTCACCTTACTATTTCTGTTAGTTTTTCTATGTTACTCTGCCTCCCCAACTGCCTTTTTCGGGACCATTTTTCGGTTAATGCCTTTTTTTGGTTTTAAAAGTGCTTTTTTGTTGTCCTCTCCCTTAGTAGGTACATTTGCTTTGTCCGTCGTCTTCGCTTTACGTCTTTCAATGTCTTCCGAGCTTTCATTATCCAAATCGCGTACACTTTGTTTGCTGCTTCGTGGTAAAACTTCCCGTTTCGCAGTATACGCCGAGGTGCGATTAGGCTTAGGACCTGTCGCTTCGTGACCATTTGGTGAGTGTTGATGATCGCTTTCGGAGAACATGTCCTTCTCGCTATCGGTCTTCGTTTGCTTTCCGGGAGAAGGTTTTGGATTTGCCGGATCATACTCTTCGGTGTCGTCCGGTCCGAACACGCTTTTATCCACTTTTATTGCTCTGGAAGATGGGGTATTGTGGAACTCCACTTTGTTCTGAGGGCTTGATGTTGGCGTGTAGGACACCTTCACCTGCGTGTCGGTCGTTTCCGGTGTGTAGGGATCGGGTTCTGATGCACTATTTGGTTTATGACCATCGACTATTCTTGACGGTTTATACATTCGCTTAACACCTGATGATGCACCATTCTCAGGAACGTACTCTTCGTCGGCGCTTCTGATTCTCTTTTTAACCGGCTCCGGATGATACTCTTCTATTTGAGCAGGCAAACTTTTGCTGCTGCCAGCGGGCGTCTTCGCATTTAATTTGATGTTAGTGATCCCTCGCTTTAGCTCATTAATTTCTTTTAGCAAGCGAAGTATAGTCCTATCACGATCCACAACCTTGTCACATAGAGTACGCCCTATATCACTGATCTCAACGTAGATACAGCAATCGTGCAAATTTCCGGCCCTCTCTTCGAAGAACATGTTTAAATCGTTGCGGTAGGTTGTATCCCGAAATGAGTATTTCATCTGCAGGTATGGACGTTCTACACAGTTCAAAAGATGCTCCTTGTTAAGCGCATTAGGTGGACAGATTTCAGAACCATGTTCCGCCAAATTATTCTGTAACAAATCGTACAGCTTTCGGTAGACAAACGACTCCCATACATCGCCCGTGAGGAATTTGTTTCGGGCCGCAAATTCACATTCTTTGTTATATGGTTTGGGAAATCGAGGAGCCGGTAATGTGGCATCGGATTTCAGCGCAACCCTGCCTGCCGGTGCTTTGTCTAATGGCAGTACTACGATGTTTGCCAAAATGTACTTTTCACCAAACTGGAAGAAAGGAATCAATCAGATATTATCAGCACGAAAGCCGTAATTGCAGATATAGTGCAACATGGACAATTAGGGCACCTTTAACTTTTCAACTAATTGCGAGGCTGCCATTCTGAACTGCGCTGATGTACAAGCGAACAGAGGAACTTGTATGTTTTATCTCAAATATGATAAATTGGTTAAATGAAAAACAAAAACATGCCATTTCACAGAAATCGAGTTCGCTTCGTTAACTGTCACCGTGCAACCAGACATTCCGCCAAATAGCGTTGCATCGTGAAGCGTGAAACCAAAATTGATGACATTCCATTTCAATTGACATTTTCGAGCACGGATTATTTTTATTATTATTATTTATTGGTTAATCTTCAACGAGCCGTATGGCCTAATTAAGATAACTAACAGTGCACAAACAAAATTACATACACATCATTAATGAATAATATGAAGATCTTCTCGAGAAGCGGACCAATTATCTGGAATTCGAACTATTTCCCTTAATCTGCAAGATGGATTGAAATCCTAAATGTACCTTGCTTAAACTGGCACCTTAAACTTCCCTTAAATTGCACCAGTTGAAGGGTATTAAAAGAAAATTTGATTGGGATGCGACTTTTTTGTTAGATTCATAGAGCTCGAGGGCTCGAGGGTCCATTGATAGAATAAAGTCCAATTTACGAGCACACAAAATCTTTGCTCTTTCTGCATACTTGATCGCACACCACTCCACAATTTCAGGCGTATTGAGTACTAGTCGAGCGGATATGGACAAACAATTTCAAGCAAATGTTACTTGCGATGATACAAAAACAATCAGTGCCGCGGCGATTATTTTCATACGATATGAGGGCGCGTGAAAAATTTGTCATTTCATCGAACGTCATCATACGTGATGCCGTTGGGTATATACTTTTAGGCAAGGTGGAATGTATAATGAGGTGTAGTTATAGCGCTTTTGGCGATCCCCCCCCTGGGCTCCGATTTTGACAGATGGTTTTCCGCTTGCATATGTATTGATGGATTGTTTACGTTTTGCATGGTCAATATTTGGTGGAGATCAATTTGGGTGAATATTTTAGTTTATTACAACACAGCCCGTGATTTAAAATGGAAATTTTCCTTCGAGAACTTGAAGCGTTCGCCAAACGCGGAAAACTAACTGTCAGTTTTCTTCGTCGATTCTTCTTCCACCTAGCTGTCAAAACGGGCTTATAACTTGACCTGATATCTTTACGGTCCTTGCTTTTAGGCGTCAAATGTTTCAGCCATGTTGATTTTTCGTTACTTAGGTCCGTGTCTGTGCTCCATCGCATGCGATTTTATCGCACGTGCTGTCAAACGCTTTTTCGTATAATATTGCGATTATTTGGATGATTTTAATAATATAACGATTATGAAAAATTAAGTTGAGATTGTTCCTACAAAACACCACACATTTAGTTTGACCGATAAAATCGGATGCGGCGTCCGACGAAATCAAATTTTTTGATTCCGTCGTACGACGAAATCGCACGTCCGACGTTATCTGTCAAATCCCATATAAAATTTTGACAGGCCTTCCGATAAAATCGCATCCGATGGAGCACAGACACGGGCCTTATTCACGTTTCATGGCGTTAAATTGTCACGATAAGTCTAGGCGCACAGTCAGATCTGTTGGATTTGTTTAGTATTTTCACAGGGTGCTGCTGACATTCAGCAACCATTTGACAGCGAAATCAAGATTAATAAATAAATTAAAAACTTTATGAAAGTGAATAAAATAGCAAAAATTGATTTCATTTAAGTATTCTTCTTTATCTAAGAATAAGTTAGAACAGATCATAGTAATTGTGATTGTTCGGTGAAAATGCTTTGAGAACACGAATTGTCCATTGTGCCACAAATGTCAAGATCTTACATCACATATGCGTCATATAAAGTAAACACGCAAATGATTCGTAAACAAAACGCGCGCGCTTCAACGTTTATCCTCGAAATTTCATGTACAATCAAGTGAAATCAGCCTGATGATGAAAAAGTTGGTAATCATCGATACTATAAAGCACACGCAAAAAGCTGTCCCCGAGAGTGGTCAGGAAATTGGTCGCGGGAAGTTTCTAGAGGTGAGTGTGCTATGGTACCATGGGAAATGGTAACTTTGCCGTAGATTGCTACTGAACCTTCCTCTATCATTTTAGTGCGATGATAAACGAGTGTCCCGGACGCATGGCCGCATCGCATCAGAATTGAAAGGTAGCAAGCTATTGCTACGCCTCGAGTCACTACACATCAATCCAATATTTTGCCGGAAAAAGGACGGGGCCACTGATTATACGTTGAAGAAGGAAGAAAGCATTCTGCTAGAAATAGGCGACAAGTTTAAACTTATTGTGGACGGCGTGTGGTTTGAGGTAGGCGAAGATACATCTGAAACCGATACACACCCCACAGGAATGCCGATTGAAGCTGAAAATCTAACTTCCACTTTGGAGGATGCTACGCCATCCAAACGCAAACACGATGCAGAAGAATCTGAAGATCAATCAAAAAGGCTACGGATAGAATGTGCAGATAATAACTCCGAACCATCGACTTCAACCCATCCGCTCCCGGCAAACCATACTACCGATGCTGAAGGAATGATGGTTCCCGACAGCAGCTCGGCAGAAACCGTAACAACCACACCCGTTGAGATTAAACCGGATCCCGATGCGTTACCATCAGGTTGCAACAGTTCGCAAGTTCAGATCAAACCCGACCCAGATGCGGAGGCAAGCAACGGAGGCCCAATGGCTAATGATGGTTGTTTGCCGACAGGCAGTAGTTTTCCCCCAGTATCGATTAAACCTGACCCAGACGGATTGGTAGCGAAAGCGGCACTGCCTGCCACCGCCTCCCCAGTAGTTGCTAACCCCGGTGTATTACGCGCATCCTGTGATTTCGGAATACGATGCTACCGGGCAGGTCAAGATCATCGGACACTCTACGCTCATCCGGGCGATTTGGATTACAGAAGACCGAACTTTCCTCCACCTCCTCCGGGATCACCGCTGTGTCCGTTTGGTGCACGATGTTACAGACGAAATCCGCAGCATTTCCGCGAATTTGATCATCCAGACCCGAGTAAGTATGACATCGATTTAAGTAATGTGCTTGGACCATCCAACTTTCCGGATGACACCATGCATATAAGACGTACAAATCGTTCAATTATTTTGCCGAAAAAGTTTAAAGATTATTTGATGTAACAAACGCAATTGTGGGTGTGGTTCGTTATCTTATCAGTTCTATACACTATATTATCTATGCTATTATTTATTATCGTGGTGGCCCGGTTGTCTATTCGACTAACACACGTCGGTTTTTATATGGTCGGAAAGAGTCGATTGTTATCTAAACCGTCCTCTCGTTGTAACGTCTTTCATTACTATCCGGTTACGTGGTACTAGTAAGTCAAGAAATCTTACATAGACTGGCATACCGCGTAGAAAGCAGGAGAAAGAATATGAAATCGTTGAAATATGAGTCGTGCAATTTAGACAGTAGTTAATGTATGTATCAAATAATTGCGGTTAATCAATAACAATTAAATGATTTTCTGGTGTATGAATGGTTCTAATTATCTTCGAGAGACTAATTAAATAAACTGTAGTGTGGAGAGTACCTGTTTTTCAGATCGAATTGATTTTGTTCAGATTTGTACTTTTAGATGCGGATTTGTTGCGCAGGCCTTTGCGCCTCGCTGGACCAAGACTGCAGCAAGCTGATGACAATATGTCTGATGACGATGAATATCCGTACGAATCTGATCCCGATTTTGATGATAGCTCGTCAGACGAGTATATTCCCGGACATATGTATGATGAGAGTGACGATGGTGACAGTGCAGAGGACGATAATGATAGCGGCCTAGATTGTTAACTCTGCGCAAACGCTTATCTGGAGGATTTGCCATAACTTTGTTACACGTCTGTAAAAGCGAATGGAAAGACGGAAAATGTTATTGAAGAAAAACGAAGAAAATAAAGAATGTTACCTCATGTTTTTGGTATTTCGTTTCGTATAATACTGTGCGCTATGTATGTTGCAAGTATATTCTCGTGCTTAACAACCGGCTTTCACCTTCGTTATTTTTTAATTTCTTTTATTTCTCGTAAGAACCGACTAGTTAGCCGTATCACTTGACTTTATTCTTAGATATAACCAACATTTAAAAAAATAAGGTGAAGATACTGTAAAAAGATGTTACACGTTGATTTGTTTTGATGAAGATGGGTGGTTGTTTTAAGGCGGATATATTGTGCAGTAACTATCGCAATGCGATTAAATTCACAACGCGATTCAGGTTTAACAAACAGTAAATTTAATTCCTGCATATAATGAGCGATATATAATCCGCCCTTCTTATTTGGCGTCTCAAACCGTTGTCGGAGTAGGCTTGCAATAGGTAGATGCCAGTGATATAAATGGGTTATCAGCAGGATAATCCGTCCTACGTATGCGCGGCTCGGACCCGCAGATGACCAAAAGCTGCGGGGTCGTGGGGCTTTCTCAAGCTGAGAAAACAATCTCATTAAAGTTTCTCAGATACTCAAAACTAGTTTTAATGACGCAAGCCCGCGACCATCGTAAGGTTTTCTCACTTTTGGAAACTGATATAATCACACAAGCTTTATTATTAAATGAAAAAAAGCATTGGATCTTACATTTTGTTTGATTGGAATAGTTGGAATAGTTTTTATTGGAATTAACCAAATTCGAAGCACATAGGAAAAGTTTGCTTAAAATCAGGGACAATATGTTATAGGACACATTTAGGAACATATAGGTATGAACAATACAGTTTTTGCACCCTTTTTGTATTTTTTGTAAATGATATATTGCGTATTCTATGTGATTTGAGGTAACTCGATATACGCACGGCAAGAAATGTTTGCATATGCTCCAACGTGACCGAGCTTTCATGTTTTCCTACCTTCTAGAGGCAGATGCTAATTACATTGCTTCTTCTTCTATTTGGCGTAACGTCCTACGCGGACATGCCGGCCTATACAGGCTTTCGAAGCTAAATTCATTGCCACGTGGCCGGATAGTCAAATCCTTGCTACAGGGGGATGGTTCATTCTAGACATGAACCCATGACGGGCATGTTATTGCAGAACCATTAAAACTGCCCACGGGATGCGCGTGTCCAGTTTGTCGTATCCAGAGATATCATCGTGATGAAGGATTGAGTGCGAAAAATGTCTGACCAATTGGATTCTTCTTCTTCTTCATTCAGGCACAACAACCGTTGTCGATCAAGGCCTGCCTGTACCCACTAGTGAAGTGAGCTTGGCTTTCAGTGACTTATTGCTACCATAGCAGGATAGTCAGTCCTACGTATGGAGGCACGGTCTATTCGGGGCTTGAACCCATGACGGGCATGTTGTTAAGTCGTACTAGTTGACGACTGTACCACCAGACCGGCCCAATTGGAATAGACACTCATAATGAGCAAATAGTGATATCCGTCATCTTAGCGTACTGTAGTTACGGGAAAGCACTTCCGACTTTTGACTACCGGACATTTTCTTAAGTTTTGCAGTGGTCTCAGTGTAGTGTAGTTAGAGCCCTTTTCGCGATGAAAATTGTGAGCTGATGATGGGGGTTTGCAGACCTGCATCGGAAATTTACTTTAAAATTGATTATTTGCCCGTGGAACTTTGTGGTGCTTTCAAACAGTCACTTGCCGCTAAATGATATAAACACACTCACACATACCTGTGCGTGTAGTAGTCAGTGAACGCTGTTGTGTTTTGTGTTGCTCCGTAGTTAATGCATGATTTTATGGTGAACTTTCATTTCAGTGTAATATTGCATGCGGTAAAAGGGTATGTGAAGGAGTTAGATTTTTAAAAATGTAGTAATCATTGAGTGTTATATAGAGCAGTTAGATGAAATGTGTAAAATGCTCCAAATGCATATGGGTCTGCGATGACCCAATAAGGTGTGTTGGTGGATGCGGTACATTTAACCGTGACTGCACACCTCCCAATTAAATTGCCGCTCGTTTGATGATTGAGTGATTGAGTCGCACAATGTTTTGTCTGCGTATGAGAATTGCATGAATGTGATAAAGTGTATGGAAGGTGGTGGTGACATTAATTTGGATGGAATTTTTGGATTCAGGGATTATTCAGATCAAGGAGGAATTTGATAAAGAAAACGAGAACATACGGAAACAGATAAACGCATTAATACAGGGACACGTGAGAAAGGAGATTGCTTCTTTTCTGGAAGAGGGCATGAAGCGAGGTATCGATTCTGTTGAATGTGGTAATTTGGGTGCTACAGTTAGCACCAAATTGTCCTCTGCATGTATAGCCACAAGTGGATCTTCGACGCAAGCCTCCAGTGGTTGTATGCAAGTTGATCGTTCCGATTGGATTACAGTAAGAAACAAAACACTAAACACATTCAATATCTTTTATCAAAACGTGAGAGGCTTACGTACTAAAACCTCAGAATGTTTTGCTAACACTGCAATCGCCGACTGGGATGTTATCGTTCTTACGGAAACGTGGCTAGATGACAGCTTTCCATCTGAGCTTTTGTTTGATAACAACCGCTTTAATGCATTCCGTACGGATCGTTCTGCAGCAAACAGTAACAAATGTAGAGGTGGTGGTGTCCTCGTTGCGATCAATGCAAATTATGCTTCCTCTCTGTGCTCGACAAACACATCTACAATTGAATGCCTTTGGGTTCGAGTAAAAGTTCTTAATGTTTCGCTAATCATCGGATCATTTTATTTGCCTCCTGATCAATCAGCCAACATGGACACCATAAATGCATTCTGTAATTCATTGCACTTAAAAAGAGAGAAAAATAAGAATGACTTTTTAATTCTGTTCGGGGACTTCAATCAACCTAATCTTAAGTGGGATATCAACGGCAAATTTCCGACACTGAATCTTATGCTTACCCGACTATCCCCTACCAGTCAAGCTCTACTCGACGAACTATGCTTTGAAGGTCTTCGCCAACTTAACACTGTTCTAAACCACAATAACAATATGTTAGATCTAGTGTTTGCGAACGAAAAAGTTACTGATTACATGAGGCCAATCGAATTATGCATCGAAAGTATTGTTGAACCTGATGGACATCATCCAGCTTTACTTACATACTTCACGCTCCCGCAATACAGTGTACCGTCATCTCAACCCCCACGTCAAGCAGATTTTAATTTAAGACGAACTAATTTCACTGATCTCGTTTCTGCACTTAACCAAATCAACTGAGACTCTATCGCTGATTATGACGACATCAACGACAGTGTGGCTGAATTTTCTTCTCAAATGAATGAACTGTTTGAACAATTCATCCCACGGTTTAATGTTCGTGCTCATCCACCATGGACCAATTCTGCACTACGTTTGGCTAAACGTCGAAGATCACGGGCCCTTAAAAAACTGCATCGACTAAAAAACAGCACTAATCAAATAAATTTTGCTCGCGCCTCAAAAATATATAAGCAGCTGAACCGAACCGCCTACGCCAACTACGTCAGGAAAATTGAAATCAATATCAAACGACATCCCACATCTTTCTGGAAATTTGCTAAAGATAAGGAATCCTGTGGACGACTTCCTTCCTCGATGCAGTTTGAGGGAAACACCATTACCGGAGATGAAGAGTTTTGCAATGCATTTGCCTCATATTTCTCTTCTGTGTACACCAACAATTCGTCGGTACCGTGTAACTCAACATCGGCTTTATCCTTCATAAATGATAAGGTTAATTTATGCACACCACTAATCAACGATGATGAGGTGGAATCTGCTATTTCGTTGTTGAAGCTTTCCTACGCACCTGGGCCTGACAATATTCCCAGCGCAATTCTCATTAACTGCAAGGCTGCTCTCATTCCCATACTGACCAAACTATTTAACAAATCCTTGCAATCGAAATGCTTCCCGCGTCTTTGGAAATCATCGTGGATGTTTCCTGTTTATAAAAAATCTGACAAAACTAATGTGTGCAATTATAGAGGAATTTCAATGTTATGTGCGTGCAGTAAACTGTTTGAAAAGATAATGTCTCGTCATATGCTCCAAGCCTTTTCACCATTAATTTCTAATGTTCAACATGGCTTTATGCCGAAACGATCGATTGAGACCAATCTAATATACTTACTTAACTTTTGCCACTCCTATATTGACAAGGGCTTACAGGATGACGTCATTTATACTGACTTCTGCGCTGCTTTTGACAAGGTCAACCACTTTCTATTGCTATCTAAATTATCAAAGTATGGTGTTCACACAAATGTTGTTGAGTGGTTAAGAATTTATTTAACTGATCGTTGCATTAACGTTAAGATAGGAACTAGTTTATCTGCCACATTCCATAATTTATCTGGTGTTCCTCAAGGGAGTATATTAGGACCTTTACTATTTATTATATTTATTAACGATGTCGTGTTTGCTATTCCTCATGTTAAATTGTTATTATATGCTGACGATCTAAAAATGTTCCTACCTGTTAAATATTCTGACGACTGTGAAATGTTACAAGACTCGTTAAACTATTTTTCTGCATGGTGTTTTAATAACGAAATGTTACTTAATGTTAGCAAATGTAGTTGTATAACATTCTCAAAGAAAAAAAATCCTATTATTTATAACTACAAAATCAATGAAGACAGCGTTCCACGTTTTTCTCAGGTTCGGGACTTAGGAGTTATTTTAGACAGTAAGCTTAGTTTATCAAGTCATTATCAAACTATCGTCACTAAAGCTCTTAAACTGTTAGGATTTGTCTTACGTGTCTCGGCCGACTTTAAAGATCCTTTCAGTTTAAAAACATTATACTGTTCTTTAGTCCGTCCCATCCTGGAATTTGCCAGTGTAGTTTGGTGTCCCCATCAAATCACATACATAGATAAAATTGAAAAAAATCAGAAAAAAAATCACACGTATTATTTCATCGTCTTCCCTGGTCAAACCAAATTCCACGTCCTTCGTATAATGTTCGATGTTTACTATTTGGCTTAGAGATTTTACAGCATAGGAGAACTACGGCTCAGATAACTTTTATGCATAAATTATTAATTGGAGATTTTGATGCACCTGACATTTTAAATTTTATTTGCTTTTCTACTCCCTCTAGAGGTCTTAGAAGTAGAGAGCTACTAAGAAGCCCTTTTAGATCGACTGGTTTTGGTGCCAATGATCCACTACTCAAAATGATTGATGTGTATAATAGGTTAGGGTTATCAGCAGATTTCAATCAATCCGTTAGTCAGCTGCGTCAGCATATTCAAGTTAGTTCTAGGGCCATACTTTAAACTTGTACTCTGTAAGCATTAAGTTATTTAGGCATACTGCCCGATAACTTTGATTCAAATAAATAAATAAATAAATAAATAAATAAATTAAAAGAAAAACGACACTTTTTTATTTAGGGGGAACACTGAAAGAAGACACTTAGTGAGAATGCAAAAATGGTTGGATCCCCGTGCCACAGTCCAACCTTTTTTTCCGGAACCACCCATTACTAATAATCACTTAACAATGAAAATTGACTCTAAGGCGGCGGGATCATGGAGTTTCTCAACGCTCATTTTCTCAGTCATTCATGATTGCTTTTGAGAAATCTACGTTCTCCACGTTTGAAGAATCGGCACAAAATCAGTTTGAGAATCTTTCGAGTATCTTTGCAAATGTTGACAATACAGCGATCGGCTGTCTGAAATACGAACAATTGTGCTATTCATGTATCGGTAAATACGGTGGAACGTGTTTTCAATGTAAAAAATTGAAAAAGGTTTAAAAAATACAAAAAATAAATTTTTCTGTATTTAAAGCTCCAAATAAAGCATCTCAGAGTGAGAAAAACTGACGACGGTCACGGATTTGCGTCTCAGTACAAGTTTAGAGCGTCTGAGAAACTTTAATGAGTAATTGAGAATCTTTACTCAGCTTGAGAAAGCCCGCGCGGCTTAAGGTTGATAAAAATATGCATATCAAGACTTTGGTGATCGTTCCGAGCACCGATCAGTCATGTGACCAGTGCTGCAAAATGTCATGAGTATCACGAGATTTTCACCAACGAAAACAATGAACATATCCGTGGTAGCTTGATGCTCATTACTGATAGTCAATAAATGTGCGTCATGAGATGCTGAACACACGTGAATTCTTGAAGGCTAACAGGATTACTAACTTCCGTAAAGGAAGATGCTAGTAAATGCAATACAGGTTGAATCCGAAAGAAGCAAGACATCTTAAATTAGGACATAGACATAGAAAACAATTCTTCAAATAAAAAATATTCCATTCTTCCACTATAAAAAATGTGGACAATGACTGAGAAGCATGATAATGATTAGTTAATTGATTTCATAAATAATCTAAATCAAGAAATTCCTGGTGGTTTTATGGCTATAATGAGCAGTTTTGAAAATAAACAATTTCAATATCAAAAATATATCGTTTTGATTGAAGGTGATAGTATGAAAGTGTTGATAAAAGAAAATATTTTATTGCGATTGATTGTTTTAGAGTTTAAGAAAGTACACATTTTAACAATGATGAAGCCGTTGCGATCCGGGGAAAACATGCCATTAATTTTTTTTTCAAAGCGCTATTTTTTTCAAAATGTGTTAATTCTGTATTAAGTAATACGAAAAAAAGGAACACGGTTTAATACTAATCATGCTGCTAATAACAAATAATGTCCTTGCTTTAAAAGGCTAATAGATAAACACAAAAAAATGATGATTTGACTTGAAGAATGACTAGACTACTTTTTGAATCAGGATATTTTTAATGTAATATGTGATTTTAACAATAATTATTTCACTGTAGCAGAGTCAAATCAACTAGGAAGACTGATGGATTTGATGAGCTTACATAAAAAAATAAACAATGCTACACGTATCACCTCGCGGAGTCGCACGTACATTGAACTTGTTTTTACCAATGAAATAAGTATTTAGGCCTTTTATCTACCCATGTCAAAAAATCTCAGACCTCAGAAACATATCTCAGGAACAATTGTAACGTGATCATGGAAATAGAAGTTTACCCAATAAGAAAGTAGGATAAATGTTCTGTCGAGGCTATGAGCTTATCATTAACCTCGCTATCTGCAAATTGTGTTGATTTGGATGATAGAGCCTGAACATTAATTAAACTGCTTGAAGATTCTACGAAAATTTTGCTTTATGAAAAAGAAGTTGCGATTTCTTTATCTAACAAGTGCTCTTGATCTAGCACACATGAAGTTGAGAAAGCTTATTTTCTATATAATATAGGCGGGTAAGGGACAATTAAACACATGAAATAAATCGTACACGCAAAGCATACGCAGCTCAAAAAATATCAAAATACACAAAAAAACAACTAAAACATGTTTCATTTCAACTTCAAACATGGTTTCTAAAAACATGTTTAAATAATAATTTTGGGAACAGAAACAAACATATTGGCTGGTACAATTGTAACCGTTCATAGTAGTGATGGGAAAAATGAAGTTTTTGTCGGAATCGATTCCGGCTAACTCCGATGTTTTCTGGAATCGATTCCAGATGGTAAGTCCGGAATCATTTTCTGAAATTGATTCCGGAATCGGCTTCGGAATTTGTTCCAGAATCGGCTCTGGATTCGGTCTCGGAATCGGAATTGGCTCCGAAATCAGAATCGGCCTCGAAATGGAGTCGGTTTCGACATCTTCATAGCAATTGGCGTTTGGGTCTGATATTACGATGATGCTACGTACTGATACTACGTATCGATAGCCGCAATGAATCAACATTTACTTGTAGACGATCCATTATCATGGCAATTCAAAAACTGATTCTCATTCCGTAGCTATATCCATTTTTGGAGTCAATCCTGATTCCGTTGCTGGGGCAAATTGCGATTCCCAAATTTGAGTCGGCTCCAGAGCGACTCCGGAATCGGCCCTGAAGTCAACTCCGAAATAGCTTCCGGAATCGACTTCGGGATTGTAATCGATTCCAGCATCGAAATCGGCTCCGGAATTGATTCTGAACACGGAATTGGAATCGGGTAGGTTCGATTTCAAGCTCCCGCCACTAGTTCGTAGCAGCGGCGTACGCACCGACACTAATTTTCACCCATTTTTCTGATGTGGTAAAGAGTGCCTTGGTAGTTGCCGAAGAAATTTGTAGCAAGGGGCGCAGGTCAGTGGTACAGAATCTGGGACAGGATCTTCTTGAAGAGCTTGGCCGCTAGTTCATCACCGTCAGCAGACTTATTACTCTTAAGCTGCTTGATGGCGCTGTTACTGGTGTTACTGCTGTGCTGCTGTTGCTGTAGTGGTTACCTTGTTCTGCTACTTGCGCCAGCCTCTCTTGCTTCTGTTCCATTCAGGTGTCCTTCAAAGTAGCACGTCCATCTTTTGATCACCTCCCGCTCGCGAGAACGTGGTCGATTTGAAAATATGTTTGTGTGGTGATCTCCGAGTGCAGTCCGCTCGTACAAGAATGTAGGCCTTTCTGAAGTGTTTGAAGGAGACATTCTATGAGGAATTCTTAGCTAGAAAAGAATTTTCTAGACAAGAAACAAATTTGCTAGTAAGCGGGGGGTACCGGCCGCTTAGTTTGCGTAGTGCTTAACCCTCCCCGGATGTGCGAACTGTACGCATTAATAATGCTCTGGTTGAAGAATCTGCCAAGAATCCTCAACATGCTGCAAGCCTTTGATGTATGCGTCCCAGTTCAGCGTCCTAAACCTAACCCCCCCTGGGCGGACCGCACACTCAAACGACTCAAACGTGTAAAAAGAGCTGCTTATCGTCACAACCAAACGCGCCGCTGCCAAAGATCTCGCTCGATCTACTTTGACACGCACTCTTTATACTGCAGCTATAACAGGTTTCGATATGGCAGATATTTGAGTAAAATTCAACGTAACCTCTGCAGGTGGCCTGACTCGTTTTGGCGCTTCTACAACAGCAAAACAAAATCCACGCATACACCGAAATCCATTACGTACAAAGGAGCAACAAGTGCCAACACTAATGAAATGTGCAATCTCTTCGCGGATCGCTTCGCAGATTGCTTTTCACCGGCCATGAATAATACCGATACCATTGATGCAGCTCTCGTCAACACTCCGGCTGGCGCAATTAACATGAGCACTCCTTTCATCGACAGTGAGATCGTTTTATCTGCCCTAGCGCAACTAAAGCCTTCCTTCGCTCCTGGACGGAATTCCTTCTACCGTGCTGAAACGCTGTCAAACGACAGTAGCACCTATCCTTGCAAAATTGTTCAATGCATCGCTAGCCAATGGCTACTTTCCCAAAACATGGAGGAAATCTTGGATGGTTCCTATTTACAAAAAGAGCGACAGGACAGATGCCATCAACTACCGGGGTATTACATCTTTGTGTGCCATTGCCAAGGTGTTCGAACTAGTGATATACAAACATCTGCTACATGCATGCCGCAGCTACCTAAGCCCGTATCAACATGGATTCGTGCCAAAAAAGTCGACTACCACGAACCTGGTTGAATTTGTAACCTATTGCACTAGTCAAATTGATGCCGGAGCTCAAGTCGATGCAATTTATATAGATCTGAAAGCAGCATTCGACTCTCTTCCGCACGCAATTCTTCTCGCTAAACTCGATAAGCTAGGAGTTCCCAGCTCGCTCGTACAGTGGCTTAAGTCTTACCTAATTAATCGCACATACATCGTGAAAAATGATAAGCACATGTCCAAAGAAATAGTCAGCAGCTCGGGTGTGCCACAAGGAAGCAATATTGGCCCGCTTCTCTTCATATTGTTTATCAACGATGTTACCCTCGCTTTACCTCCCGACAGTATCAGTCTGTTTGCCGACGACGCAAAAAATTTTGCGCCTATTCACAACACAGGTGATTGTACATTCCTGCAAGACTGCATCGAAATTTTCTGTTCGTGGTGCAAGCGTAATGGACTGGCTATCTGCATCGAGAAATGCTACTGTGTGTCTTTTAGTCGATGTAGGAGCTCAGTGACTGGGACCTACTTCATGGACGGCACTGCAGTTAATCGACAGAATCATGCCAAAGACCTGGGCGTTCTGCTTGACTTTAGTTTGAACTTTAAACAGCATATCGATGACGTTGTAGCCAGAGGAAATCAATTACTTGGCGTGGTTATCCGGACAACTAATGAATTCCGCAACTCCATGTGCATCAAAGCTGTGTACAACAATATCGTTCGTTCGGTTCTGGAATATTCGTGCGTAGTCTGGAGCCCAACTACCGCTTCTTCAATTGCTCGACTTGAGGCGATTCAACGTAAGCTCACGAGATATGCCCTACGCCTACTTCCCTGGCAGGATCGCAATAATCTTCCTCCGTATGCTGCGCGGTGCCGTCTTCTAGGCCTTGAACCTCTTTCGGTTAGAAAACGCAATGCACAGTGCTCTTTCATCGCTGGATTGCTAAATGGCTCTATCGACTCATCGCCTTTGTTGCATCGAGTCGATATCTATGCACCATCCCGAACACTTAGGTCTAGAGAAACTCTACGGCTCGCTCAACCCTGTTCCAGTGCTGGTCGGTCTGACCCTATGTTCCGCATGTCGGCTGTCTTCAACACTGTCTCGGATTGCTTCGACTTCGACATCTCAACTCAGTGCTTCAAGGAACGTCTCCGGCTTTTGCCGTGGTCGCAGTGAATTGCGATGCAAATCTTGTTTTTGCTATGTATTTTTTTTTATTGAACTGTTACATCTTAATTAGTTGAAGATTAAATAAATAATAATAATAATGCACATCCTTTCGTTGACTGGCCTCTAAGCCCAGACCTCATCGATCGCAATTCGGGTCTTTATATCCGATGGGAGGGTTCTGCAGTTCCATATCCCGAGATTCCAATCGTAAGTCCTTTTTCCTTGCGTGGGTCTGAATGCATTGGTCCGATATGGTACCACCGACAAACCGACGTGACACTTCGAACAAAATGAGCTTCAAAATTTTTCTCCTTATTTCAAATGAAAATACGTTAAACACTAGCGCCATCTCTATAATGATTCGCTTACTACATTTCTCTGTCTGTGTCACATAGACGAGAAACTGCTGGACTTCCTTTTTGTTTTTCTTCCCAAATTCCAATGCACATTGTTTGATTCACTTCTCACATCTTCTGTTTTGATTTGGAAACTTATAAAATGATTTTTCTAGGTGTTTTGTCCAATAATTCTCGTAAAATCTTGCCTCATACTTCCTTTGCAATTTGTATTTAGAAAAGTTGTTTACATCAAAGAGCGTTTCTACATACACCGAGACTGCAGCTGAGAGATGGCTGTGAGAGAATTGACAACCGGTTTCTCACGCTGGTGTGTGTAGAAACTCTGAAAAGCGCCGAGATGGGACTTTTTAAATGATGTTGAAAAAATCCATTTTAATCGCTAAAATGAAGTCAAAAAAGTTTCTTTTACTTTTTAATAATATTTCTACGATTATTAGACGGCAAAAATGCAAACTAAAATTGATCGATCGCTATAAACTGCCAATTCATTTTTTTTCTCAGCTCCATCGTTCTTTGCATGCCGAGGAGAATTCTCTCACCGAAAATGCTGTCAGTCGCTGTCAAAGCATGCTGTCAGTTATTTTCTCAGCTGCATTCTCGGTGTATGTAGAAACGCTCTAAGATGCCGTGAACAGAGCTTACTTTGACAGAAGTGATCGCCTCACTAGCAAATGACAGTACTTTCGTGTGGGACCCTTTTATAACGCAAGTTTCACGTCGATTTGTCGAAGATGGTACTTCTTCATTTAAACTCCATTTTACTTTCTTAAATTTAAATCGTAATGCAACCTCATTTCACAGCTTAATACTGTTTGAGTTGAATACTACCTATCCCCACCGTAGCTCACGATCTTAGCCCTAGTTACGACCTAAGCTCATCCTTACACTGCAACTCGAGTCAATCGATTGGTTTTTTGTCGTCATTTAATATTTTAGCTTAGCTTTAGCTTCATTTTATATATTAGCTTTAGATTACTGTACAAAATTTCCAGTCCAGTTTTTTTTTCTGCATCCGTTTCGGTAAGAAGAGCCATTCTGTTTGATTTGTTCTACACTTTGCATTTTATTCACTTACATTGCTGACCTCAGCTCCGTTTAAAAATGTATCAATATATGGCTACTTTTACTACAATAGCATGTATTACTTTCATTTTGATAACGTTAGTACATTAGGGATAAATATGACTATTTCATCCGAAATACTAAAAATAATTACTGTTGTCTGTCTAAACAAAGCTTAATCTTTGAGAAACAGAACAAAATTGAGCAACGCTTTGTTTCTGTATCGAACGAGACCACACCTGCGAATAATAGCGTAATTGATCGTTCGTATGTGTGTGGGCACGTCATCGCGTAGAAAAACCACCTGGAAGGATGAATCCACGTCAAACAATCAAACAATTTTGAGAACGGAAAATGTGTAGTACAATTCCGGGCTGGGATTTAACAGAGTGAGTCAATCAGCCGGAAGAAGCTGTCGATGGGTGACAAGGCGATTGAGAGCGAACATGACACAATGACGTAAAAAACTCAATTAAGGTAAAACCATCCGAGCAATTGAATCTGTATTATAAAGCTTAATGTGTTTGCCTTTAGGGATTGTCATCGGATGGGCTTATTGCAACAGAAGGCTAGTTCACAGCAGGAAGTGTAGGAACAATCGCCACCAACAAATAACACTGACTGGGCATAAGAACAGTATAAACATTGAGGTTACGAGCAACTGCGGAAGTGAGATCAATTGTCCCATCAAGTTCCTCCTAAAAAACCGGACCTGACTCGAGACATCCAGTCGGTTTGAGTTGGAAGAAAGCGAGCAACGGTAGAGTTTCTTAGCAAAGGTAAAGCTGAGAGTTTGGTGCAAGCTCAAATAATAACGGACTGGCCCGTCAAGACCCCCGGGAGGGATATATAACTGATGGTGCCACCTTTGGGTGTTTGTTTACCGTCATAGAGGTATTAGAGCCATTTCGAAGTCCGGAAGTGATGGTTACAGTTGATTTCATGCTGAGTTGGGCAGTGCTTTTGATTTCGTCCTGAATGAACTGCTCAGTATTTAAGTTTTGTAAAATTTACCATTCTGTTTAAACATATAGCATTAATTAAATCATCAAATTTAGGTACTTACTATACATATATGTTTAGAATGCCGGAATGACTGCTATGCTTAAAGCGTCACTGACCTGAACAACCTAAAACAACCCCCCCTCCTCCTGAAGATTGATTCTGTTGTATCTTTTCGAACCCTCGTCGAAGAATCCTTTGTCCTGGGTTTGAACTGGGTGTTGTTTTCATGATCTTGCAAGACACTGCTATCTTCCTCCGCTGTACAATGCACGATCCTTGAGCAAGCCCATTGAAGCGAAGGTGAAAGTGTGAAAGAATCGTGTATCGATCAATATCGGAAAGAATTATGGCATTTTTTCCCTCTGCCTGGGTTCTTGGGGGCTATGAATTTCTCTTGATTTTTGGCACAAATTCCATCCCTTTGCATTTATGATTTTATTTCTCCATTAAAACGGAGTTATAATGCAATTCTTTTATTTCTCCGTTTCTTGTTCTTTGGCAAACTACTTGACAAGGATGATATTGCTCCAGCAAACTCGTGTTCAACAATGAACCCGCGATTGACCCGGGAAAAGGGAGAGAAACCAAAATCGACAATGTCCACGCACTGTACCAATGCTGAATGATCTTTATCTGCTCGATCTGTTCGATTTGTGATCATTTCATAAATGTTTGGGTGGTAGAAAACCTGTTTCACGTGATTTGTTGCGGACTGGACTATTAAAAAAAACATGATAGTTTTTTAGCCCGTTTTGTCGATTCGACGAGTTCTGGTGAAAATATCTTTGTTGTGGGTTGCTTCATGACAGATATTCCGGTCTCGGTAATTGCATCGTTTAGCGTATTTCATTGTTGTATCGTGTAGATGTTAGACAAACAGCTGAACCCTAAGGCACTCTTCTTTCACGTATTAAGTGGATAGAAAGCTCAAATCTTTCTATTTGTGTCATCTTTTTCTTTTATACAGAAATGGTATGGCGCGATGAGGAATTGGCAGATGGAACGTTTGACAATCTACAATCGTTTATGTCGTTTCGAAATGACACGTGCGTTGCTTCAAAAGAAAGGTCTTCAAATTTTCAAGCGTTCCACATATTCGTATTTTTATTCGTTTGAACTAGAATATTGAATGGCTCGAAAAATGTCATAGATTATTTTTAAATTTGCAGGTTTGCAAATTTAACACAATTCATAACGTATTATACCATGTGATTTTCTAAATGATAAATTGATGGTAAATGGTCCAGACAACCCCATTGAGGACTGAGGACTTTATGGAATTCTTGCCTGAAATGTAGCACTATAACAAGGGAACAGTATCTAGTTTTAGTTTATGTTTAGATGTCAATGTCTATGTTGCCGTTAAACGTTTAAATGTTTTGCGACTTTGTTTCTACACACGTGTTATCTTAAATATTGTTTGTAAGAACGACAAAGGTTCATGCGCCCGCTACGCAATTGGTTAGAATAAAAAAAAGGTTATTTTGTATTTTAAAGATTTACACAATCTACAAATCTGTAATTTTATGTTTAATACAGTTACGTGATTGATTGTAGCGCTGTATAAGTTATTAAGTTACGTATCCTCTTACGTATATGGAGTAAGCAATGTTGACTAACATGCAAAATTTCTTCTTCTAATTCTTCTTTGGCACAACAAACGTTGTCGGTCAAGGCCTGCCTTGTACCTACCAATGAAGTGAGCTTGGCTTTCAGTGACTTATTGTTACCATAGCAGGATAGTCAGTCCTACGTATGGGAGCACGATCTATTCGGGGCTTGAACCCATGACGGGCATGTTGTTAAGTCGCACGTGTTGACGACTGTACCACCGGACCAGCAAACTTCATGCATCATGCAAACTTTAAGAATCCATAAATCACACCCATGGAACCACGCGGAACTACTTGGACTTTTTTTTATATTATCTCTTTTTTCTGCTATAAACAAATTTAATACTTTATATATAATATTAAAATTTGAACTCTCAATTGTTTATCTGTTCTTTCATGATCTAATGCTTTTTTGTAATTAATTATTCATCCTACTTTCGTTAAAACAATCGTGGAGGATAAATAAGTATATATGACGATGTGATTTTCAAATATGGGAAAATGAGTAGTACAGCAACGTGCCACATTACAAATGTCAGGCTGCGGCTGTTCTATCAATTGTTTGTTGATGTAAAATAAGCCGGCTTTATGAAATGTAAGTAAAGATAGGAACTGTATTAGCCTGTAATGAAAAATCTTGTAGTGTAGGTTTATGTTTTTAGCCCGAATGAGATACATTTTGGACCTTTTCCGTGCACTGATTCATGGTGTTATGCACCTATCGCGTGTATTCATTTTTTTTTACTTTTGCGATTATTGCACGATCGTGACATCCATTTGGAGAATCATATAACCAGGCAGTAAAAAGACAGAACTCACACGTTCAATCAATGTGGTTGAAAGTGTTAAAAGCCAAATTGAATAATCCTCTTCAATGCTATGTATTTTTGTTGGCTTTCGCATTGTTTATTACTCTCCATGCATCATCGAAGTAATGCGAAGTACTTGAAACGCACCCCAAACGATACACTTGGCAGAAATAGAGTGCGGAAGAAAAAAATGAATAAACGAACGGATAACACGATTAGAAAACCCAACAATCGTAATATATCATATCGTAACCATTCCTAGCCACAATTGAATATGCACATTACAACGAACCCTCCGGATAAACCTCCATAACCATTTGTTTGCCTTTCCACGCTTTTTTCCACGCATGACGCCGAAGTGTGTTAGCAGGGAGCGAATCACGCTTGCCCCTGCTGCAGCCCTGCAAAGGCGACGCTTCATCCCGGTGATTTAATTGTCCTGGTAGGGGTGTTTTCCCAAAAGATATTGGACGGGTCCCCTTGCCGTCGGTTTGTTGGTTTGAGCTCGGTGGTGGTCTTGCCCTATTAGCTGTTCCCGCTTGCAAGCGCGTTCCACAAGCAGTGAGTGCAACTGCCATTTTCTCTCGTGGCGCGGGCTTTTGCCATCGCAGGGGGGGGGGGGGGCAGGAGCGGATGGTGGCGGCGATGACAAACCGCGACCGTACATAACCTCAGTCCCCGCAACAAATACCTCACGACCGATCGCCTATTTGCCTATTATTTATTCGATCAAATCAAAATCGACCCGGAGCCGCAACCCTCGACAGACTAAAGGAGAAAGAAATAAAAGAATAATGGTTGACCGATGGGAGGAAATGGTAGGACGGTTGCTATCTTTTTTTGCAAGGGGAAACCCAAACAAGGCTGCCGTCCTTGCGCGATTCCGTTGGGGTAAATTGAAAAAATGGCGTGCGTGCGTGTGCCCGTTTCCCGCTTGTCTAGCAGTGAGCAAGATGGAAAGATCAACAATAGATGCTTGCGATGGGCTGCGAGGCGAAGGGTGGATGATGACAGCCGCACGATAGATTGCCCGGGATGTTGCGTGCAGAAAGATTCTGTGTGCCGAACACCGTTTTTCACGTTCGAGGCGTATTTCTTACTCGAGATTTTCTTGCAGAATAAAAGGGGATTCGGCGAACAGGACACGGCCTGCACCAGGTTCAATTGAACGATATCCCTTTAGTGGTCTGCTCTTTTAACAAACGACAGTTCCATTGACATTTTGTTTCCGTTAGTACCAGCGGTTCTATCGAAATGGCCCTCCAATGGCCCCTGCATACTAGTTGGGCGCGTTGGGTGCGTTACGTTTGCAGCGTGTCGCGTTGCGTTGGAAAAAGGGAGCGTATAAAGGGCAAGCAAGAAAAGTGTTTAACCATTGTTGTTGAACACGGCAGTGTCGTGCTTGAAGTTTTTTTTTGTAGAGAAAGAAAAGCTAAACTATGCTAAATATAATTGAATTTCAAACTGGGCAGGATTACGGAGAGCAATAATTGCATTCAGTCCAACCTAAGCCTCTGAGTCTAAGCAGCAACCGAATTGATTTATGTATTTTTTAGTATGACTTGCAATATTTAACAATTTCACACACACAGATATATGTATATATATATATGTGTGTATATCTATATATATATATATATATATATATATATATATATATATATATATATATATATATATATATATATATATATATATATATATATATATATATATATATATATATATATATATATATATATATTTTGTAATTGAGTTTGGTAGGGGTGTATGAGGTAATACGTACCACTTAAGAGAATTTTATTAATGTTCGATGAAGTTTGCTAGCGATTGTTGATTTTATCAACTACAGTAGGTGACCGCTAACTGGATGTGTTTGCCATAGTAGGTGACCGAAACTAGAGTGCTTTTTAACTGGAGGTTCGCTAACTGGAGTGATTCTCAGTTAAAGAACACTCCAATGAAACATCTGGAATCTCATAAAGAGAAATTTGTCGCAAATGTGCATTTTTCACACAAATTTAGAGTCTATTGCCTACGTTTGCTATTAATTTATGCCATCACACGAATTGCTATACTTTACGGTTGTTTGATTCTTTAAGGTTCAATGTACAGCAGCGGCCAAATTTATACGGTCCGCAAAAAGTCGGACAGTCTTCATTTCATAGCAAACTGACTACGTAGCTTGCCAATATTGTCCAATATGGTGCTAAAATCATTTTTTATCATTGGTCCATCGACTATTTTGGATGTTCAGATGCGTATTACATAACCTAAGCCAAGCGCTCTATGGTCCGGGTTAACCAATTTAAATATCAGAGTAATTTTGACGAGGGAATTATTGTTATTCATAATTTTAAAGTTAATCTTTCTTTTACAAGAATCAATCAAGAGAAAATTTGGTCAATTTTTCTACATAATACTTTAACTAACACAAGTAAATGACCAGAAACAAATGAAGATTAAGAAAATATTTGGATACAGCCATGTGGAGAAGTTTTCAAAGGCATAAGTTTTTGCGGGTGGTTGAAAAATAATGATTCATGTTTAATATGCTTAATAAATAAACTGAATATAAACTTAATTATAAACGGAGAGACGAGAAACTTCGTTCAGAGCTGAACACTATTTTGATTGAAACAAGTGTAAATCTGCATTCTAGTAACCAAACCGATGTGGATTTTAAAGTTCAGATTTTAATTTACAACACTATGTATTCCACGCATACAAACATCGCTTCGGATCCCTTAATCCAAACGGGCCCCAACGGATTACTGTTTTTGTTGAGTGAATATTTATATTTTCTGTCGGTTAGTTCACCACTAGAGGCATTCTTAGCAGTTTTGCTTCAAACATACGCTAGTGTTATTTTTTCGATAATTCCTATTAATCGCGTCTATATGCATTGAAATACATTACAATCCAATTGAAGAAGTTAGTTATTAACGTAAAAAAACAGTGTATTATCAAATAGCGCTCTGAATTTCAATAAAACCCGTGTTTAATTTTGTACGGAATTCCAAGCAAGGCTTTTTATCTTGTTATTCATTCCGGACAGAAGTAAATTGTGAGTAATTTAATTAAAATATGTTTTAAGGCAGTGAGAATAAAAACAAAGATTCAGCTATACTAATCAAACAAACATATTTGAAGATAGATGTGCCCAATGCCTAAATGGCCGTACAGGAACGATCTTCGATTCGCGCAGCAGTACTTTGGCTCAACGCAACGCAGGAAAACCGCATGCAAACCCCATTGTCAGTAAAACCGTCGTCCAGTCAATCCAGGAGGACACTAACCCTCAAAATTTGGTGTCTGGACGTAAATATAAGTTAAAAACAAACATAGGTGTAGTGTGTGTGTGTTAATTTGAAGATTATAAATGAAATTTTGAGGCTGTCCGGAAAATGCGTAATTTGAAACATTAGCTGGAAACTGTCCAGAATATGCATCTATATACCGTTGCAATTTCATGAGTTTTTGGCATTTTCCGAGTAAAATTATTGAAATTTTCTTATTTTTTTTCTTAAATGTAGAAGGGTTTCTTCAGTAAAGTGAGTTATGCTGGGGTATGATCGATAAAATTTGAATTTCTAAGAAGTTAGCTCATGCCAAAAATGCCTAAGTGTCCGTAATTCGAATTGATACGGTATACGTAAATGTATTTATTTTTCCAGACATTGAACATAGATGTAAAAACCATCATACCATGTGTAAAATTATAAAACATGCGTTCATATTAGATTCTAACACGTAACTTCTTCAACACAACACCGATCGCCTAACATGTATCACCATATCTGCTTGAAATGCGATACAGATTCGTCCAATAAATCTCGGGGACACCTGATCCCCAGCATAGTGAGTTAAAGCTTTGAATGGAAACAGTCTGAAGCAAAAAAAAATCATCTTTACAACAAAAAGGAAAGAAAAAAAGTAACTACGACCGATTGGTCGTGAAATTAGAACGAGTTTGAAATTTTCCCAGACTTTCTACCAGAGAACGGACAATAACTGGGTTGATACACATCGTTCACATCAACACGAGTGAAACCGCAAACCGTCGATTGCCCAATTCTGTCAATTGGAATCAATTCTCCAAGAAAAAAAGCATACAATCCCGAAGAATTTCACGCGTAGGAAGGGTGTAGGATTACCTGTCCCGAGGAGGTTGCCATTCCTGTAGTGTTTGATTTATACATATGTCTTTTCATTCATCGCAATCCCGGGGCTGTTGCTTCTTTCGCCTCGTAAGACACGGGACTGCTTCGAATGATAATCAGCTCGGGTGGTATAACCCACTGACCGACCGTTTCCGATCGACCAATTTCGATTCGAGGTGAACCATGCTGCCCACCCGGCAGTCGAACCTGTGGGCAACTCAAGACGACAGGCTGTCTGGTCCGTTCTTGGCTTTTCCCCATTCATGCCTGTATAAGCCTTTGTGAATGTGTTGTCCTTTTTACCTTTATTCATTCATAACTTCGGACAACTGGCCACAACTGGGCCCGTGGAAGAAGTTCTCCTTTAGGTGCTTCGTTTTTTGTTGTTGCTGTGCCTCATTTCATTGCCACTCTCATGCCATCGTAGGATCTTGTTCGGCATTATTTCCTAAATTTGTCTACCTTTTTTTTGTTTAGTTAGGACAATGGCAAGAGACTCCCACACGAACGAACCCTGCAAATGGCAAACGAGCGCGTTGTCCAGGATTGTCCTTTGAC
Source organism: Anopheles merus (assembly GCF_017562075.2). Taxonomy (NCBI): domain Eukaryota; kingdom Metazoa; phylum Arthropoda; class Insecta; order Diptera; family Culicidae; genus Anopheles; species Anopheles merus. The sequence continues at coordinate 55,509,592 of NC_054082.1, forward strand.
TTTGTCAGATGCACTCATACTGTAAGTAGGTGCAGTGCATGGTTGATTAGAGCAACAAGATACCTGACATCAGAGCGTAGGGTTTCCTATGTAATGGAATTAATGGCCATAAATAAAAACCAACATTTACGGGAGTCCACTAGATAAGCCCGACGACTGAGCGATGCAGGAAAACGGCACACCAAGAAGAAAGATATAGCAGAATCAACCAAGGAAAAGAGCCTTTGCTAGAAAAGGTGAGCCAAGGGCTCCAGTGGGAATGCTGGCAGCGTTTCCCGCAAGCTAATATGTTTCATTTCGTCCCTTTTCTTCCCATTTGCTCTCACGAGCCTCACCCCCGGTTGACGCTATTTTCTCACTTCGCTGGATTTCTAGATAAAAGAAGCAAGAAAAAAAACCGACTGGCGATTGGGATAATAGGATTCAGAATGGTAATAAAAAGGCGTGCAAGATCCGTTTCTTTTATGTCGCTTTCGGTTACGGTTCTCGATACTCACCTTGACCTCCTCGATCACCGTCGCAGCTATGTGGGCTGTATGGTGCTGTACCCGACACTGACTTACGACTGATTGGCCTACTATGGTGTTTCCTCCCAGCAGTTCACAAGAACTCGAAGCATTTTCTAAGCGAGGAAAACAATAGCACATCTCGACAGGTCCCATGGTAGGAGCGACGGAACGATTGTGAAGTGATGATCATTTTACGACATCGACGGCGATACAGGTAGCTGCAGATGCTGGTGTGATGAGCTGCTCAGCAGTACTCAGCCATGGGAATCGCAAAAATAGAAACATTAATTTCAAAGAATGGTCTATGCACAATGTATCCTTTTTGGTGTTCGGACTTTCTTAAATTTGGCGAGAAATAGAGACCTGACAACGGTGATAGAGCGTTACTGCCAATTGCGCAGCGCCCTCCCGTAGAGCCTTGTGGGATGCAAAAGCCTGCTGAGAACTAAGGCTTCCGTTTTGAAGTTTAAACAAGTCATCAACATTTGATGCGCTAATTTTACGCTCAGGTTCATAACGTACATACCTATTTCATGTTGCGGTTTGCACTCGTAAGGACTTTGTTAGAATTAGGATATAGAGAGACTCAAAGTTTGATTTCAGGTTTCATTTGAGAGACAGTTAAAATATTATATGCAACGTACTGATTGTACTGTACTAGCAGTACTTTGGCTTGTGTTTCAATTTATGCTATCAAACTAGCCTAGTACAGGTGTTTTCATATGTATCGGTTTAGGACGACGATGAAAAATGATGACTAAAAGAAACAACATAATGAGAGCAAGAAATGATTGCTTATAAAATAATCAAGATACACTGTAACTATCACTATTCGACTCTCTTCTAAGGCGACTCATCGTAATGATCCTCGTGGCCTTGCAACCCTAAACATTTCTTCATGAATACTAAACTACTTAACAAGTTTGTATACACTCAGTAGAAAGTTCGTAGATGCACCTATTGCTATACTACCTCAATCTACTTGTAAAGAATACTCAAGGCATTACTTCTCGTGCAGCACCCAATAGCATGAGATCGTTATGAGATCTGACTTCTGTAGACTGTGACGTCATTTAAAGATGCCATAGATTGACGATGGTTACAAAAGGAATTATAGTCTACAACTACTGTTGTGATAAATCATTGACGCTTGCAGCTAAAGCACTCTAGTTATTCAGGCACGGTATTAACGTGTGATTCGGAACAAAATCAATAGGTTTATTCCATTACCAAATACAACGATCAGAACAAGGTTCGAACGGGAAAAGGTAAGTTCATTCGTAAAGAGCTGGTTCATAAAGAGATACCCGATAAAGACCCTCTTCTATTTGAAAATAAATGGTTAGATCTAAGACGTCCAAAATTAAAGTAACGAATGTTTCCAACTCCTTGACCGAACTGGTTGGCCTGCAAGTCAAAGGGTTCAACACTCCTGAACGAGGTACTATCAGCCTTCTTCGTTTGATGTGTTGATTAGAATTTTTTGCGACACGAGAGTGTCTTGTCAAATGATATTATAAAGCGTGTTTGGATCGCATTCAACACTCTTTGTAAAGATATTAAAATTATATTTATGAATTGCGGACTATGATGTGGTGTGTAATGATGATGATGTGTAATGACTAAACTACGGAACTGGCCATATAAGATTCATAAATTTAAAGATTTATTCTAAAACAATTGGAATTATATGAGTATGCTTTCAACTTCAATGCCAATTATGCAACACGCATTTAATGGTCGGAGCTTTTCTGTAAACCACTGGAAAATTCTGCGGGTAAAATGCGGTTTGGGAGCTGAATCTACAACTGTTGTCAGCATATAATGTGTACTATGGTAAATAAGTCAGTTTATAATTGTAACAAGAAGATTATTAAAACTTTCTTTCAAAAGAACTTTCTCATTAGTCTTTAAAAAAAATAAAAATAAAAAAGGGGTCAAAAAGAACAAAACTGTTTCAGTGTTATTTGTTTCATATTTGTATTTTTTTTTAAATAATCCTTCATATCCTTATAACTATTCTGGCATACATTCTTAAAAGTCTTTAACACTTTTAGAACAACCTTTTCCAAGATACTCCACGAAAACATTTGTCCATGCTTAATTCTAGTAGTCCTTTAAACTCTCAAACTATAGTATAAGCGAGTGCTTCCAAACAATAGTTCCGAACGTTAGTGGCAATGACTTTATCACGATCGATAGTATATGCTATCGACACGATCACTGGGTTTTATATTAAAAAATGGCAATGGTGTGTGTAGAGAACAATCTCTAGTACCCAAAGACATGTGTCGCGTACATTGGCATTAGCATAGCCGCAGCAGCGGCCGCGGCAGCCGACGCGGGCATTAGCCCGTACGTGTACCGTTCCTGAGGCAAGTGAGTTTTACTATGCTTCTTAAGATGATCCCGGCGGCCAAATTTTTTCCCACATGTCTGACATCCGTAGGGTCGGATACCGGTATGAATACGTTTATGGCGCGTTAGCTCCTCATTCCGGGTGAATGTTTTACTGCAACTGGGCTCATCACACTTGAACGGTCGCTCTCCTAGTAGAGGTAAAGTAACGTAATGCAGATGTTAGTTTGAATGTAGGAAACCAATAAGGCCTTGAACATTGTGCACTTTGTACAAAATACCTACCAGTATGAATTCTAATATGTCCCTTGAGCTGGCCATTGTTGGAAAATGCTACATCACAGTGCGGACATTTAAACTTCTTTGGCCGCTGTTTGCGACTGGCCAGCAGTTTTGCCTTAGCATCCTCACTCAGAACACGCATATACTCTTGCTCCATTTGGTCGTACGTAAATCCTAGTGGATCGATCATTGGCGGTAAACCGGACGCTCCGAACGCTCCCATTGGCCCCGAAACTCGCGGTGCCTCCGCGTGTATTTGCGTCGGAAGTGGATGTTCGGCAAGCTGGAGCTGCTGCTGCTGATAACAGTAGTGGTAGTACGCGGCCACATCCGCTGAAGGATAATGCAACATGGAGGGATCCGACGGGATTGCAACGTTTGTTCCGAGATTAGCACTTAATTTCACGGGACTGTGATTGTAGTCCATTGGTTCCGATTTAATCGTCTGCTCACTTTCACTGTCACTGTAACAGTCAGACTCTTCATCACTAACACGGCTTGGACTTGGCTCACTGCGCGTTCCCGAAGGCACTTCCAACTTTGCCTCCTTACCGTCCCATGGACGGAATAGCCGTGAGTACGTCTGAGGTGGCGTTAGTGCTTTGGCCGACATGTTGTTCACTTATGCGATACTTTCCAGCGATTACGGTCTACAAATACTCTGGCGCACGAGCTACACGAGATGTTTACACTTGGCAAGCCGGCACCAAAATGAGATGAGCAAGCGGGGGAACTGACAAATTTAAACGAAAATGTGTTCCCAAAATCCTGGCGCGAGGATTCGAGCGAGATGGACCGATTGTACTCGAAGAAGGGAGCGATGTCCCTTTTCGGACAAAGATTCACTTAAAACGAGGGGTTTCCCTTTCTTCACTTTCGTTTGGTATTTCAGCATAGGAAAAAAAAAACACACACACACACGCATAAATATTACAAAACTAACAGACAGACTGTCTGCACTGAATCGATGGAAGAGGGCATCGAGTGTAGCAAAGGACCTAGGTGCTTCAGGATGCCTTCTGGCCCAAACAGAGGGGTGCGTAAAGAGGCCTTTTCGTATTCTAGCACCCAGAGACAAACCCTAAAAGGGCCACCACATATTTCAACGCGTCATAGTTTCATACCCTCCGCCCAGTTTTTGTGTTGTTCCAAAACGGTTCTATTTCGATCTTTCCCCTGTTGCTATTTCCAAATACTGCTATCCTTTTCCACCCCTTACTTGTACGGAATTTGCAAAGCGTGTCCTGGATGCAGCCACTGCAATCTCAAGAGCTACATCAGATTACAGTTTTCTGCCATTGCTGAATATGAATCAATTAAATATTGTTGGCGAAGAAGATTAAATGCTCGTATTTTAGCAAATCGCATACATATATTTTATATTCCATTCAGCGTTCTCTCACTCTGCGCCTTGGCCAAAAGGCGTAATGTATTACTTCAATGGGATTGAGCAGGGACAACTACAACTTAGAATGTAGAGCTATGGTCCACACCACATTGCCAAAATACATAATGTGCTCCCTAATGTAGTACAAGATTTCTTCAAAAATGGATGATCGATCAACCTTCTAGCTGTCAAAAACGGCTTTGCGAAAGGTTACGCTATTTCCACCGCAACATCTTCAAAGTGACAGCCACACTGGCAGTTTGCGCTAATTGTGACGGATTGAAGAAGATTTTCTTTGCAAATGGTCTTTGCTCGTTGAAAAAGCTGGCGAGCCTGTTTTTTTTTATTCGTTCCTACTGTGTCATCTGCCTTTTCCCCATTCGCAATAACGCACCATCATTTGTGTGCACGAGTACGAATCTTATTCGAAATTTATTAGTGGTTTTTATTGCACCTTCTTTTACGAATAGCCAAAAGATGCCTTTGTTCAATATTTTATGTAACAATGCAGCACCCAAAAAAAAACGTGAAAAAGATCACATTCAACCACTGACCTAAAAAAAATGCAACACCCCAATTGTAGCCGCGAACGTGTGCAGGAGTGGAAATGTCCCATTTTTTGACAAACCCTAGCTGAAAAGGGCATTCTGATCAACCGTTCAAAGTCCGAACAAGATGGACGGAATTCTGCGTAAAACTTGATCGTTTTATTGTTCACGTGGACATTGTGTGCATGGAAGCCGGCACTTGAGGATAATGAATATCGAATGATCGATAGCATAGCAGAAAAGGTAAGAATAGAATGGAGTAAGATTATGTTAAAATAAGGTATTTACAAGCTTCGCTATCGCCAAAAAAACGAAGCAATTTGCTGGGTTGACGCAAAAATGCTATTGATGATCTTGCATGTATTGCATTGTTATTGTATTGTAGTATTTTTTCCTAAGCATTTGAATGTTACCAAGTTGTATGTTGCTGCATTGCTTAGTTCACTACTTAGTTTATTTTATGGTTACTATCATCAACTAAAATTTCGGTTTATTTTTTAGGAAGTAAAAGTAGGTTGATTTTTAAAGGTCATATACTATTTTAACTATTTTTTATTAGTAATAAACTTTTGAAAGATAGCTTTTTACATTGTGTTATCTTGTGTTTTAGTCTTCAATGTGGCGTAACGTCCTACACGGACATGCCGCATGGCTTTCGAGATTTAATTTAATAGCACACAGCTGGATAGTCAATCCTTGCTACGGGGAGACGGTCCATTCTACGCTTGAACCAATGACGGGCATGTTATTGAGTCGTTCGAGTTGACGACTGTACCACGGGACCGCCATAAAATGTGTTTTAGTACGAGGTTTTAAATAAAATAAAATAATAAATAAATATAATTCAACAAAAATCTTATAAATGTTCAATATTTTTTTACTATACATTCACAACCACGAATCGAGAATGTTCACTTCATATTGGTTCAAGGTAGAAGAAATTATTTTATGACGCTACCACCCTCAAACCCATCCAAATTCCTATTTGTATCGTAAATCGTTTGAAGTGTACTTTTCCAACCATATACGCAGCCACTCAAACCTTCCGCCATCAACACCTTTTCTTAACATACGGTCAAATGAGAGCACGAGTCAAGGCGTAAGTTGCTTTTTCTCACCTTTCGTTTATCGCGCGCGCGAGGATCTCTAACAATTGAAAAGCGACAGCGCTAGGAAGGCGATGGAAAGGTGTCTAAAATGAACCTCCCAAAAAACGTTATAAATAATGTGTCACGCGTTGTCAACGGGCGCGCAACTTATTGGGCTTGCTGAACGGTCCAACCGCAGTTGGAAGATGAAGCGTTCTTTTATTCTTGTGGATAGCCGCGTCTGCCTGCGGCTGTGGTAGCTGTGTGGCTGTCGTTGCCGGTAACTATTGGTATCGCTGCCATAGAAACGTATAACGGCTGGGGATTAATCTTTTTTTTTCTTCAATCGGTAATTCTTCGACATTTTAACAAAAGAAACAACGTGGCGGGCACTCTTGTGATCGCCGGGTGTCTTTTGCTGCGTTTCACTGTATGTAACCAAAAAAACAAATAATTGTATAACTACCGCCGGTGGGAACGACTGGGCAGATAGTGCAGACCTTATTTTAACATTAGCTTATGGAGGTAGATTCTAGTAAGTAAGGAAATAGTAAGAAACTTTGGAAAATCCTAAAATCTTTACTGAATCCAATAGGAGCTATTAACAGTCCTTGTATAATATTCAATGGATCAACAGTGTATGACTCAGAGAACATTGCCGAAACTTTTAGTAAATTCTGAGTCCAGAGTGTATTAGACATTCATCATATTAGACATTCATCTCAAGCGACAAAATCGACATGCTTTCTCGCTCTCTCAGGTTTATTGATCCATTGGGTAGAATGAGAAAGCATGTCGATTTTGTTAGTTGGGATATTGGTCAAACAAATGAAGCATCTCCATCTCCTACGGACAATTGAAAAACATGGTTAAAAATCTAAATAATTCATCAGGAATCAATTATGTCAATTCAAAAATCCTGCTAGATTGTTTTCACATTGTACGACATGAACTACTAAACATTAATAAATATTCCATCACGAGAGGAGTGTTTCCAACCTCCTGGAAAGAGTCTCTTGTTGTAACTATACAAAAAGTATTGGGAATTATTCTTGCAAATGAATTCAGGCCTATAAACAAACTAAATATTTTTGAAAATGCATTAGAGACAGTTGTTAAAGAACAATTAGTAGAATTAGAATTAGTAGAATATATAAACAGCAATCATTTATGTATACCTGAACAGTCGGGTTATAGGGTTGGCCATTCTTGCGAATCGACTCTTAACCTAGTGCTGGCAAAATAGAAATAAGGTTTTGACGGTAAAAATACTACAATTGCTGCTTTCCTCGATCTTAAAAGGACCTTTGAAGCAATTTCGAGGCAACTATTATTAAAAGTGTTAACGAGTTTTCGCATTAAAAGCAACAAATTACGATGGTTCTAGAGTTATCTCCAAGACGATATGAAAAGGGTTTTACAGCATTGTGACATCAATTTATTTGCGGATGACACCATCATCTTCATTAGTGGTAGTGATCATTGTGACATTGTTAGGAAATTTAATCAGAATCTGGACTCACTAGATGGGTGGCTGAAACATAAAAAAACTCAAATTTAATCCTGAAAAAAACTAAAGTCTTGATTGTGTTGTGATTGTGATTGTGTGAAGACTATTTAGCCTACCCACTCAGCTAATAATAAAAAATGTATCTGTAGAAATTGTATCTAGTATAAAATATTTAGGAGTGACGGTTGACGATAAACTAAGATTTACGGACCATATTGCCAACGTTATAAAGAAAGTGGCCAAAAATGTTGGAGTTATTTGCAGACTGAGAAACGATGTAAAACGTTGCGGTAAGATACAATTGTACTTATCACTTATTGGACCTCACCTAGATTTTTGTGCTTTGATTTTGTTTCTGGCGACTGAAACACAGCTTACGCGACTTCAAAGGCTGCAGAATAAGGCAATGCGGGCTATCCTTAATTGTGGGCGTTATACCTCTTCTGTCACAATGCGAATGGTCCTACAATGGATGTCCATAAAACAGAGAGTGACGTATCAGACAATGATATTTATTGATAATCTAATAAAAAGACGCCTACCTTCATATCTTACGCAAAGAGTCGTGAGAGGAGTAGACATTCACAATTACACAACACGGGGAGCTAATGCTCCAAGAGTGCCGTACTATATAACTGCAGGAGCCAGAAATGCTTTGTTTCATAGAGGTATCCAGTATTACAATAGAATGCCACAAGAAAAATCTCAATGCTGGTTCGTTATCTGAGTTTAGAAAATTGTGCTCTGATTTCTAACAAAATCTAATATAATTTAAATGTATTGTCAATTGTCAACTCTAGGTGATGGTGATATTTATTTTTCATTCTTGTCTTTAGTCTTTTTAGGGCCGGTCTGGTGTTACAGTCGTTAACTTGCACGACTAAACAACATGCCCGTCATGGGTTCAAGCCCCGAATAGACCGTGCTCCCATACGTAGGACTTGACTATCCTGCTATGGTAACAATAAGTCACTGAAAGCCAAGCTCACTTCACTAGTGGGTACAGGATAGGCAGGCCTTGACCGACAACGGTTGTTGTGCTAATGAAGAAGAAGAAGATTTACATCCTAACTTCACCAAAGTTTGAATATTATGTATATACATTACTAATTATGATAAACTTCATGAAAAAAATAAAATTAATAAACAGCATGAGACTACATTTCATTGAGACACGCAAGCGTACAGTAGACTCCGGCCTCGGAACTTGGTAGATTGGTGTTGATCGGGCTAATAACTCGTCATACCTTTATGCTTTTGTTCAGCTCTCAAACATCTATTCGTTTGAACATGTGTAGCTTTATCAAATTATCACAAGATACCTCGACCATCTCAATCCTTTGTAGGGATCAGAGGTGGGTCATCAATACATGGATATAAGAGTATATTAAAATTTGTTGAATTGTTGTGTGTTGATCACTATTTTATAACCAAATTTGTTGTAGTTGTATTTGTACCATGCAAAATGTTATCTGTATGCAGCGATCACATGTAACCAAAACATTCACTCAGAATTGATAAAATATTCGTGGATCCAATCTATCCTTTTACTATCCTAGATCCGAGATATCTTCAATGTTCAGAAATCAGATTCAATCGGACGCTGTTGGAACGCAAGCAGCGATCGAACACAAAACGCAGAATATCCAAGTCGGGTTTGCGGTGTAAATGAAAATATCATACTGATATTCACTAAAACCTGTAGACAGTATCACGCCTAACAGTTTCATATAAGATGAAAAATATCCACAAAATCCAAAAAAACAATATATATATATATATATATATATATATATATATATATATATATATATATATATATATATATATATATATATATATATATATATATATATATATAACAACGCCTGGGTTGAAACACAAACACGTTGATCTGGTAATGTTACGATTTACTGAAATTGCAACCAACAAATCAATTGTTGGTTATTTAATTTAGATCACATATTATACAAACAGTGGACATTATTTTTGGTTTGAAGCGTACAAATCAAGAACTTAATCATACCCAAAAATAAATAACATTAAACTCTGCAATCATGTTGTGAATATTTTATGAGAACCTCAGTTCAATGGTCGGAAACAATAAATACAAATAAATTCCTCTGCACCAAGGGCCTCCAAACTTTTCAGTTTGCGGGTCGCACTGCTTCGCCAATAATCTTGTTGAGGCTCATTTTGACGCTACCTTTAACTAACGAGAACGTTTAAATCTTCTTTGTAAAGAATATAAGAAAATAGTATATCGATGTATCGAATTTCTACACTTTTCTATTATTTTCCGTCTTTGAAAATAAAAATGATGTTTTTAAACCTAAATTATTAAAATAATAGATTATTTTTTTATGCTTTGCCAAATCATCGGGAGTCGCATTATAGGCTCTCAAGGGCCGTAGTTTGGAGACTCCTGCTCTACACCATGCGATGCATTTACCTCATACATTATTTTGTACCGAACAATGAATGAATTTCGTCCCAAATCAACTCCTGTGTGACATGGTAATTGATCTCATCACCATGTGAGAATGGCTTCTAACATGGGTACCGACTGAATTTCTTTCTTCACCCGAAACCAAGCATGCATGGTGTGGCACGAGTAAGGGACAAATTGAAACAAATATTAGCATGACTCCTTTCACAACCATTCCCATTGAACCGTAACCAAAAATGAAACTTTTGGGTGCGTGGCAGGCAACGTGCAAAGTTTCGATCAGTTTTGCACAAGCAACACTCTTTCCCCCGACGGTAGGTAGATCGACGAACGGATTAAGATTTTTGTTTGGTTTGCCAAAATGGTTAATCCTATTCCGGATCATTTCATTCGCCATCAAGAGTGAGACAACCACTGAAAAGGTGTGAAATGGTTTTGACGTTGAAATTCCCCAAATCGATGCACTTTCCGTTACATTCCTCCTGCATTGCTGGTTCTTCCAATCGCCCTGCCCTGAGGCACGGATTAGGAGTTGATTTTTTTCGTGATGCCTCTTTCAGTACGGGATCAATGGGATGAATGAATGTCCACTGCTCTGAAGGGCCATTTTAAACCGCCCTATTTTCCCCCGATACCGGCAAAAGATGAGAGAAACTGTAAAGCCACAGAAGAAAAAGGATCACAGAAGTTAGGAGGATTATCGGGTGGCAATGTCATGTTAATTAACTCACCTTTGCCGCTACGCTGCATTAGCTACGGATTTTGACTCCCTCACGAACCAACCGTAGATAATCCGTGGCGAATGGCGGGCACAACTCAATTCCTTCGCTATGAAGGATGGCGCACCGCACACATGGGAGGGTATGCTATGGCCAGTTGGAAAACAATCGTTGTAATGTGTGTCCAAGCGAGACGAACAACTCAACAAACCTTTGCTCTGAAAAACCCCCGGCACCGATATGAAACTGAAAGGTGCGAACCACTTGAACACCGCAGCCTCATTGTGGATAGCACCGGTGGAACGTGGTGGAAATGATGTCGCTTTTCCCTGCCTGGACCTACCGTTCGCGTAAGTGTTGCCGCACTGCTCCTCTGGGCATCGTTTAAGGATAATAAATGTAAAGAAAAAGAAGCACCAACCCAAAACGTACCGATCAATTTGCTGTCGGCCTGTTGCATTCACGATGCGGTTTTCGATGATCGTAAGGACCGCAGCGTGAGCAAGGACGAGAGACTGCCAAGGACCCATTGTGTCAATACAATCTCGTTTGATGTAGGACGGAGACGAGAGACGGCAAATGGACAGCAAGTAAAATAGATGGGTTCAAGCTGCAAAGGACGCGTCGATTATGCTTTCGGTCGATCATTGTCTTGGCTGAAGGTGGCTGGAGCAGGGAAGATAAAAACTAACCAAACGCAGCAAGGAAGAGCCAAAGCAATATGTGCGAAACGAAAGCGGCAGCGTCAGACAGTCTGGCATTTGAAATAATTCCTGCCGTTTACCTTTTCGTCTACAAATACGAGAGTATACAACTGGAAGTGGTAACGAAATCTGCGATATTTTTTGCTGGAATCCTTGTAATGTTCACAGGCCAATGAGAGCCACCAGGATGGGGGCTGTACGCTGGAGATGGTGACGAAAAGTATTACCAGTTAATTAATTTTCTATAAATAAAAAGGATTTACTCAAGTGGCACTCGTAGTGCACAGAGAAAATGGCATGGAATTGCGTGAAGTTTCAACCACTGCTTTTAGGTGCAGCCGTGGACGTTTCGGTTAATAATGACGATGCAATAAAAATGATGATCCCATCTTTCAAATTCAGGTAAATCCTTTTACGGGCCGGGTTTATGTTGTGGTATTTTCCAATGCCATACCACCTATTCTTATAAAATTTACTGAACAACTGTTAGTATGACATTTCATACCGTAGAACTCTTATAGCTTTGATTATCGTCATATGGATGGACGGACGGACTAATCAATATGGTCGAACTCAAGTTACATTTTTCCAGTATGTAACACTTACATTATTTTTGCATGACAATGAGCTGAGTATTTGAAAACAGAAATGATTATTGCTTTATTTACGAGCACAAAAATTGTCAAAGAGTTATTTTCGTAAGGAATCAGTAATCATAAGAAATTCCTTAACATGACATGACTAGTTCGTAAAGCATTCGTTGATAGTTACTAAATGTTCGTTTATGTCGATTATTTTTCAGCCATTAACTCTTTTGTACCATCCTCAGAATATCCCTAATATTTTTTTTGCGGCATGCGTTTTTACTCTCACTTTGTCGTTTTTACTGGTCACACGTTTGCACACTCTGTTGCTGGTCCATAACTGATAATCTTTAAAATTCTTTTTTATTATTAGGAATTACCGATTTTTAACCTTGTTTGGATGATATAAGTACAGATAAACCCCAATATCGCCAATAGCATTGCTTGATACCAGCAACTAACTAATTTTGTTTCTAAGATTTCATAATAATGTTGGTGCGACAAAAAATCTGCATTCTCCTGACTCGCGGCTCCAGTTTATTCCTTAAATATTGCCCATAACCAAACAATTTTCTGACCGCTGGTCTAAAACCATAAAAATCTAAATAAGTTGAGAAATCTTACTAAATTGAGGGCGATGTATGGAATTTTCATATCAAGATAACTTGTGCTGTCTGTAAAAATTAATATATTGCATCAGTCTTATCCTTTTTGCAACAATTATGTTATCATTGCATTTGTTAAGAGATTTAATTTTCCATTAAAAATAAGCTTTTAAGCAAGAGTTTAAATACCATATTTTAGTATTTAAAAACATAATAACAAGATAACGCAGTATAGATTTCAGATGATTTTTCCATTCAACAACTTGTATATAAGCTGATGTTTCGCAATCAAACAAATTTCACAAATCAACCTTTTTTTGTTTTTTTTTTTTTTTTCGCAAATCCCAATATGTAGTTTTGCCCAATTTAATCATAGCTCAAACCATAAATTGTTTGACTTAGAATTTTGGCGTTTTATGACAATTTGACCAAAATTTTTACTGACGATTTATGATAATCTTCCGCTTTACAAACCCAAATTTATGTACAGAAAAATAATACATCGAATGGCATCACATTTTTGAGTCTAGCCTAAAAACTGCCCAAGATATTGACCAATGATTTCGAAAACGTTGAGTGTATCATCAATTTATTGAGCAACTCTATGGGTTTTTAAATTGGATCTGAGATCTGCGTTTTATCTATAAAATCATTTTTGTAATGCGTCTGTAAAACATCCATCTGATTGACTCGTTTTCCATTGCCAACACAATAAAATAAATTGCAATGATTTCTCGGTATATTCGTTCCAAAAAAATTGCCCAGCATGACTTTAAGTACCATGTCAACGGAGAACCACATCAAAGACGCACGGCCAGCGGCAGGCAATGCTTGTCATCTACGGCTAATCGGCATGCAGCAAACAAACAGCTCCCAGCACAAAAGGTAACACCCTCAACCTGAACAACGCTGGACGTAGAACCGTTCGCTGGGCTCATGATCATACCGTAAAAGTTATGAAGATGTTGCCCATAAACAACACTTCAGCAAAGTCAACCCGAAACCAGAACTCACGGGCATGCCGTCTGCCAAAAAGGCGGTTCCAATGGGCTGGTTTGTGTGTTCCTTTGTCGAAACCCAGTTTTCCCTACACCCCATAATGACGTTGCCTTTTTGGGAAACGATCTTTTGTATCGTGTGTGTGTGTGTGTGTGTGTGTGTGTGTGTGTGTGTGTGTGTGTGTGTGTGTGTGTGTGTGTGTGACAAAAACTGCAGTACAACAAACGAAAGCTGCCGACAGACCGGCCAAATGCACCGAAAAGTGTAATGTTGGGTTTGCAAAACGATCTAGTTTTTGAAGCGCTTCTGTTCAGCTCCAGTGATGATGACAGCTTTGCCGAAAAAAGGGCGAAGGGCGGCAAATGGCAGTGGCACAAAGCGGTACCACAACAACAGAAGTTGAGAACAATTCAATAAGACTTTCGGTAGAAAGTCACACAAAATGTGAGCGAAATATAGGTGCAGAAAGGAACTCCTCCCAGCAAAACCGGCTTATCAAAGGTAAAAGGGACATACGTGAACCGCCGAATTGTGTGTGTGTGTGTGTGTGTGTGTGTGTGTGTGTGTGTGTGTGTGTGTCTTTATGTTGAGCCTGAAAGTGTTGAAATTCAATTGTCATGGCTACTGTTATCTCTTCACAAATTTTCAATTCTGTTGCAAAAGCCATACGACGAATGATCTTCAATCCAGAAGTGGATTCAAGTGTGTTGAACAAACGCGTAAATACAAAAGTGGGCCGGAAGGATCTCAATAGACACCGCCCTCTGCAACTCTACTATTGATTCCATTCTATTGGGTTGCAGAGTATTTTAGTAACCCTTATAAAAGATCCAGTGACAATCCAGCTGCTCTATACTTCTTCATCATCTATCCTCCTTGAATTCGTCACCTCTTTCGAACTATTTAGCAAATTCACAATAAAGATTATTATTGAGGATGATCGATCGCCAGTATGGCCCGGTCACGTTTAATCATCAACTACGATAATTCTGTAAATTAAACCGTGGGGTTTATTTATGTTATTCAAGCAGGACCATTATTGGTAATCCCCCTTCAACTCTTTCCTTTTTTCAATCATGGCAAATCGATCAATCATCGGATATGTAGAATCCCATCAAATCGCTGTGGTTTAAAATGATACCAAGTGAAGTAATCCACGCAGTCTCACGCGTGCTGTAATTCACATTTGTGATCGTGTCATGTTTGGCGATTGCAAGGATCGATCATCTCCCATTTGTCCATCATCGTTAATGTCGATCTCAACAATGCTAAATAAAAAAATCTTGACACAACACAACACAACACCTTGGTATGAGTTAAGGATAATTATTTTATTGTGTATTCAAGAAGACCATATAAGGACGATATAATTTGGATAAATCTGTGACTAAAAATAAGTATTGGAAAAAAAGGTTTTTACTCTTCGGAGTAGCAACCTATGACATTATTTTGGCCTATTTGGGTGTACATAGCCTATCGGATAGTCCGAATGGGAATCGAATAGGGACTGCGACACGTCAATCGTATAGAACAAATACTATTCCTTATCAACACCTCCATTCAGACGGCCAGTGGCGAATTTAACGATAACCGGAATGAGCGGCCCCGAGGGCCCCGTCAATTTTAGGGCCCCGTGAATGATAAGTCCTGCACATATATATACTCTATACTCATGGAGAATAGAGTCCCCGTGGTGAAGGGATGCAAAAATTGTTTTGCCATAGAAATGGAAGAATGCGAACCTAGAAATGAATGTAATTTTCACCAAATGGGGAACAAGAATTTAAATAACTAGCATAAGTCAAGAACGTATATTATGTTATTTACAATAGTTTACGGATTTATCCAGCGTCACGTGAATCCGGGCTATCTGCAAAGCAGCTATCTACATTCTTATTGCTGTCTATAATTAGTGTACAACTCCAAACTTGCCAACGGTCAGAAATAATTTCCTAAACATTCCATTACATAAACTCTTCTAATGACTGATCGAAATCTAACTATTATTAAACCACAATACGTTTAACATTCATCTTCAGACCACTATTATTTAATGGCTCCACGGATGTGTAGCAGCACATCCGTTTTGTGGTGAATAATGTATGAGAAACTCGCCCATTCAGCAACCCGTGTAGGCAACTACATTTGCAATCAAAATCACCAACTCTCTCACCAATGGGTGGCGTACTGTGGCCCTGCTGCCATCGCTCGGTACCGCAACAACCGTTCGGCGTTTAACTCCTGTGGCGACCCTGCTGCTTCGGTCCTGCTGTGATTTCCTTTCATTAGAAGCTCTCCCTTGAAGAATTGCTACATTATTATGTGGGTCGCAGTGTGAACGAACCAAACTTATGTGTGTATGTTGTGATAGCTTTGCGTATGTGATGCTCACTTCCGGTCAAGAAATTGTCAGACGCAAACGGTAATTTGTAGACATAATTTCCATCCATTCATACAAACACTCGCTGTATTTACGAGAGGTATTGTTGCCCTTTTCTCAGCTAATTTCTCACACCCTTCCCACAGCACCTCCCCTCCCCCCTCTCCTGGTGAGTTTCCTAGTCAGTGACGTAAGCGTACGGTGCAGCGGCTGCATTCCTGGACCTTTACTGGTTAACAGTCCTACCGAGAGCCGAAACAAATGGACTTCCGCAGCAAGGAAATCAATTTGAACGATGGGCGGTGAGATTTGCGGTTCGTAAACAATTGCCAAAATTGCACAAGGATGGGAACTGATTTCTTATGCTGCGTTATGTTGGCTGACCTTGAAAGGCTTTTATCCACTTTGAAGCATTATGAAGGAAATCAACAATCTTAACATTATAGCTCTACTCCACCCGAAGGTGTGGGAAAAGTTTGTTTTAAGTTGGTTAGCCACCCCGCAGGATACTTCGTTTAAACGTTGCAACAGGTACTTACAACTGCTCCAATCCCATTTTTTTCTGTTACCCTCATCGGGAAACTTTGTTTGCGGGCCCGGTTTGCAAAGATGATGAGTAAGTAAATAAATAGCAAAGGAGCTTCGAGCAAAATGATAACCACCATCTCGTCAACAGAAAGAGGGCGAATGTCCAGCAACGCAGGCATTCTGTACATGATCTCACTGCTCAAGAACGGTTGACAGGGATTAGACAGCAGACCAGCACCAGATCGGCCTACTTGAATGCTTACCCTCAAGGTTCTTTAGTGAGCGAAGCAGCACTAAACCTCAAATCCGACATCTGACATCTCCAACATCAACAACCCTGTGAAGCGTGTTGGGCATCGTCAACATCCAACCATCCAGACATGCCAGTGTGCTGTGTTAAGTGGAAAAGCGAAAGTGAACTGAGCTGATGAGCGCATTTTGTCCGTGAGCTACCCGTGGGCTTCAGTGCGCAATCGCGAAAAATGGAAAGCCCGAACAGGAACTGTTCTCCTACCGCAGCCCCAAACGTGAGCCGTAGCTTTTGCCGGGGGAGAGCGACGTCGCTGTTCACGAGCCATATTTTCACCGTGACGTTGGGAATCCTTTAGGTTGGGGCTGTCGTCGTCGGGACGTCGGGTTTCAGTAGTCCAGCTGCGTTTGTGACTCGCGCTAACGCTCTGTCCGTGTCCGGGCCGGTCACTGAGCGGTGGACAATCTTCAGCGGAAGGCGCCAGTGGGTGTGAAGTGTGCAGGCGCACGTACGAAGTGTGTGTATGCCTTCGTGACCATTAAAGCGGGAGTGTGTATGTGTGTGTGTATGTGTGTGGGTGCACGTGTGTATGTACATCCCTTTGGAAGATAAATAACAGTGGCAGTGAAAGAAAACGAAGCCACCGCAACATCTACTCGAGCCACGGGTTAAAGGTAAAGGTAAAAAATTGGTGTGTAGGTGCGAATTGTGCTCTCTTGATACTACATGTTTTACAATTGCGGATACTGCCCTGAGTGTATGTGTGTGTGTTGTGAGTGTGTACGGTTGTGAGTAAGTGTGGGTGTGGGAAATTGTGCAGAAAAACCATTGGATATATTGTAACAGCGAAAAACTGAATGATTTCATAAGAAAAGTTTGATAGCTAACATATTGAGGTTTGTGTAACGCAATAGTGTTCGCATCATCTAGTTTGTCTCTATTTACCAGAACAATAAAAAAAACCCTTTCAATATGAACTTAAAAGTAAGGAGTAGTTCCGTCTGGTGTAAGTGCTTCATGTGCATCGCTATCAAAGAAAAAAGTGATTAGCTCTATAGTCGAAAATAGCTTTGCTAAGTAGCTTTCATTGTTCATTGTACTGGTACGCATCGTCGAGTCTATACAGAAAGTTCGAATCAAATATCTGCACTATTGAAGTGGTTCATCTTTTGCCATTCCCTTACATCATACGGCAAAGAGTACGAGCAATGGTTCCTCTCCTTGATGAGGTCATGCGGGCCGGTTAGAACGGTTCTCGAAGACAAGAATTTTGTAGTTGGCCTCTTTTTTGCCTGCGCCCCATTCAGAACTGGGTATCCAAAATAGAAAATCAATGAATTTTCGTGCATGTGGTATAGTATCCGACGGACATGTCCGGACCGAACTCGCGATGAGCTCCCTGTGCAATAAGAACGGCTGGAAGCCGAAACATGGGTAAGCATTCTGGCTAAGAATGTTTTCCATTCCCTGCCCATTGTAGCACAGATTTTTTGAGCGTGTTTTGTCATCCTGAAAGGACGAAGAGTGAGAGCATTTAATATAAGTGGGTATGTGTGTGTGTGTGTTTTGGGGTTTTTTTCTTCGAACTTTACACTCGTAACTCAGCGTGAGCGTCATGGTGAGAGACGCAACTGTGGTTATTACGTGATGGTTTCGTAGCGAGTGCCGCATCTCATTCCGGATTTAGAAGTAGAACCACCTAAACGTAGAATTGGCAGGATCGGGGACCAAACGGTGGGACGCCAGGGTCGGTAAAGATCGTTTGTTTTTGCTGCCAGCCGGGACGAATACTTAAACAGGGTGTACTTTTCAATGGAGATGATCGGAACCCGAAACCGTCACGAACCCGGAATGTGATGCAAAAAAAAGCGAACCCCCTTCCCCTCAAGTGAATAGCGAAATAATGTAGCACTGCTAAGTGAGTGTACATGCCGAAATCTGCCTCAGTGTACACTGCGGATTTCGACGCTTTTCCCAGACTGCGAGTACGATTGGTATGGCCTGCGTCACGCGTTTGTAACGATTTTTCGCACACACTCTGCGAGGCACATTATCGAACCACATGGAACCACGAGCTGAGGATGGAAAAGAACTTCGTTATCAGTGTTGAGGCACATGGCTTGCTGAAAATCATCACGATTGTCATGGTTATTTAATCGACTGTCAATTATTACACTCCGGCGTCGCGCCCTACCAAAGCAGGCGATGCAGATGTTGTGTCACGTTGCAAAGAAGCTTTAACCATTGCTCAGGGCAAGCACCATCGTGAGCCGTTAGAAGCTAAAGCTTTCTGGGTTGGTTGGCAAATGCATACAACAGCTCCGTCTGTCGTTGAAATGGAAATGTTTTTGTCGTATCATTATGATGAGTCATACTGTTCGATCGAAAATATTGCGATTAAAGTAATGGTAATAATTCTACCGGAAACCTCCACACAGAAAGTGACACAGAGAGGCGAACTGTACCGAACCATCAATTGAAGTAGATAGAAAACAGAACCAAATCGATAACGTCGCCCTATCGGAGGTGTCAATGAGTAGCGGGACAGCGAAAAGGGCCGTCATTGACATGACCAGTTGCACCGCGCCTTACAGCTATATAATATTGGCCAGCGCTTTTGAAAGTGCCATTGCCCTTCTTGCTCTCTCCCTCTCTCCTTCTTTCTCTCTCCTTCTTTTTCTCTCTCTCTCTCTCTCTCTCCTTCTCTCTGTCCTTGTGTCACTCTTTCTCTCTTATAGCCCTCTTTCCAAAAGCTCGCTTCATACACGTTTGAACAGGATTTGGTGGATCGTCTGGCCCCAAGTAATAAAACACCTTAACGAGCAGGATCATGCTCCAATTTAGTCCAATGCAGCGCCGTGAGTTGGAAGGCATCGGTGTTCAGTGGATGGACCAGTGGACCGTTTGATTTTTTCTTCTACTTAGCGTCATCCCAACTATCGATTGATGCTTGTAGCACCAGCGAACGGAAGTTGCCCTTACGGATACAATAATTATGTGTGTTTGTGTGCTTTTGCCGACATTGCGGCAACATCGATAATGTGAGCTTCTTTTGGCAATCCTTATGTGTTTCGCTAGTATTTATAATGCCAGTGGACCGTGTTCCTCAGACGCAGATGTACACACACTCAAAATAGATTGCCCTGGGGAAAGACTATATATTTATACCGTACTATAAACACTTGACTATTTGCGGTATTGCAACAAATAGACAGTCTCTGTATTTTTATAAATAATTGGGCTCTTATTTCAAGAAAGCCTTAATGGTCATCAATCTGCCAGTCTTTTTTGTTTTGTTTGTATAATGCTTTACAGTTATTTCACTGTTCAAACTATGCAATAACTTCATGGTTCTGCTATCACTTATAAACAGAATATTTAATTGTGTCTTTAAATTTTGAAAGTCCTCTTTATATGCTACGATACCAACAGTGGTACTTAATATGTTCTCATGTTTAGCTGAAGCATAAATACAGTTACATAATTGTAGTGTGCCAACGGAGGCAACACACTGGATTGGATGGATTAGTATGAGTTGTTCGTTGGTGAGCTGCTTACACGGGTGTTGGAAAACAAAGGGTCAAAAACGGCAGCCACAAGCTTGTGGTTTATACGTATGCATAATTGTGGTTCTGGTCGTCGTTTCGATGGGTTCCAGAACCCTGCGTTTCGATCGATCATCAACGTCTACAATAGTCGTGGTACCGTCTGCATTTAACTTGTACAGAACATTTACTTATTTGTGCTTCTTCAACTTTTTGTGGTTCTAGCACCTATTTGTATAAAAATGTATTTTAAGCTTCAAAGAGGTGATAGTCATGATAGTGAAAAACAACAACGCATCGTGCCCAACAAAGCGTTTTTGTATAGAAAAGGGAGCAACAGCTTCTGTCTGCCTACTTGCCGCTGGCTGGTTGGGCAATGTTCCGCAAAAATTGAATTCCATAAGCTCATTGCAATCCGTCCCTGTGGAAATCGCATCGCTCATCCGGCTAATCGGGCCATTTGACTTGCACTTCTTGCTGCACACCATTCCAGTTTGTTAGGACATGTTTATTCATAGCGCACGCTCTACTCTAATCAAGTTAAACCTCAGCACAATGAAGGGGCTTGCCGCTTTAAGCGGCAACACAGCATCAGAAAATCCCGCCCAGCAAATTAGAGACTAATCCAAGCAGATACATTTATTTTCTCGGGTCACCGCTGCCGTTTACTGTTTGCGTATGCTGTGTTAACTCTCAAGTCAAAGAGCACGTAAGCACAAATTTCATTACTTAACCTAGGTGTGGGTTTGATGCATCTATAGTGAGCCAACATAAGAGACCAAGCAATTCCAGTAGAACGTTGCTACACAGCACAAAACAAAACCTCAAATACTCATTGAAAATGTAAATTGAAGGAAAAGGAACAACATAATGTACACATCCTTCCACGCTGAATACGCACCCATTACGTTCGTTGCGCCCACCACCCTGCGAGTAGCAAATTATGCTCGGGCGGCATTTGTGCGCCAAATGGTTGGCGATGGTGAAAATAGACAGCAAACGAACAGTCAGCAAGTGTTTACAACATACTTTTTTGTCTTTCATGCCTTTCAATAACCTCATCCGGCCTATTATCTTTTCCGTGCCGTTGTAGAAAGAGTCGATATTCTTTTCTGAAACGGAAATAGCAACGATGCGTATATGCAAAAAGACGATAGAAATGCGCTGTCCGATACTGAACGGAAAGTGCCACGCGAACGACATATAAATGGTCGTTTGAAGTGGCAGAGCAAACGAAAATAGAAAATTAAATATTCTCTGTGCCAGTTTTCATGATTCAGTGGCACGTCCAATAATAATTCAAATAATTCTGTATTCAACCGGTGCATGGCCCACGGATGATGTGGTACGCGTCCCTGTCGCCCATGGCTTATAACGAACGAAATGAAGCAATTATTATACCTACATGGTATCTAGCTCTTGAAAGACAGTCTATTTGACGATAACTTGAGCCAAGGATGTGGCACGAACGATAACCGACGCTCAAGTAAGCGATCGCAAGTGGAAAGTGTGGCCTGTCGGTCCAGCACGAACCCTTTGAGGTTTAAATTTATTATTCATCACAGAGTAATTAAAATGTACGTGTAATGAGTGGCACTAATCCAGGGTCATTCTGGTGGCTTCATCCAGGTGCATCCATGTTGTTCTCAGGTTAGGTAACATCATGCAAAATGGTCGAGTACGATAACACCTACCTGTTTTTATTGTTTTCCACAGTTTTAGATAAATCTGTGTTTCTTCAACGTATTGAAAACGAAGACAAAAGGTAGATGTAAAGCAAAAGATGCATTATCAAACCGAGTTCGAGCTACTATCAACGCCTTAAAACCAGACTGACACTAGCTCGAACGAAAAAGTTACTTTTATCATAGAGTTCAAGTCAGTACGTTTTGGAATATATTTCCGACGTTTTAGGATTGTTCTAAGAAGTCTTGATTATTTCTAAATTTTGTATAATGAATTGAAAAATATTCTTATCACAACGAGTGAACGTAATACTAATTCTTTATTTTTGTTATTATTTTTTTATGGGCATTGTGCCAATTGCCCTCATTCGCCTCTCATAATGCTCATGGCTGGTGCAGTAACAGGCCTTCGATCTTTGACAAACAAAGATTATGTTTAGTTAAGCAATGTTTAGGTTTGTTTGTTTTGAACATTGTTTACTGAACGTGAGGCGTTGTCTAGGTGAACTATTTTGCCTTGTTTTCTTCTGTGTATTTCTATGTACGTAGCTCCACGATTACTGTGGCCGTAAGCACCATTTCAGGCAGATGTATCATGCCTTACGCCATGTGCTACATACTAACACGCATACGCTAAATAGAATGATTTAATAAAATGTGAAACAGATAATAAAATAAACACAAGTGATCACTACACAAAAAGAGAATATACAAATTAAGCTATCAAATGTATACTGAACATTATCGATCGCATACACATTTCTACAACAAGTAAACCAATAAAATCATACCACCTATATTCGCTTTGAATGAAGCTCGATGATCAATGAACAATACTGCAAACAACGAAAAGAAATTGATGCTGGGATTACAATCATACGGCCACTAGAGGACTTCTTCAATCGTTTAAATCCCCACGCTACGTCTAGTATTCTAGATCGAATTCCTTTCAATTCCTTATCCTCGTCCTAAAACCATCATTCACTAGACCAACTTTACTGACAATCTCAAGCCCAACCCCGCAGCGGATACGACATTAGCAGACAGAAAAAAGACGAACATTAACTGGAACTGGGGTAACGCTGCCGCTCGCTAAACTATCCTTGGGGAGAGGTTTGAGCGTTTATTCAACTGTTTAATGAAATCAACTCGAGTACCCAGCCGTCCTCCAGCCGTTGCGTTGTGATAAACGAACGAGCGAACGGAATGAACGAAATGAACGCAACGGACGAAATGGATGGAATTGATTGCAGAAGCTCTTTGCTGCCTTTGCAAATGCTTCTCTTCGCAGGCACGCGTTTTCCTTTTCACGCCTTTTTATCGCCATGGGAAAGCGAACGGAATTGTAAAGGTGCCACTTGGTTTGACAGTGATAGCACCGCACAGTTTTTCACTCTCATAATCACGAACCACCAGTGGGATGATTGAAAAGCTCGGCGCTTATGTTGGAACAATTCCACTAGATGTCATATTAATGTGTGTTCCATGGTTATCATTTCTTTGACACCGTCTTTTTTCGTTTTTTATTTACCTTTCCAATCATCATCCAATTTATCGACAAGCAGATAGGCTAAATAGACAGCAGCATCATCAGTAGCATCATCACGTTCCCGCACACCGTCAGCTAACCATCCAAGATTTACGATGACCATCGGTATGGCAGGACGCCGGCATTCCCGGCGAGGTCGCTACTGGCACATGGGCATCGTATTCCTGGTGTATACCAGCTTCCACGCGTACTCGGCCTCGATCGGCAGTGGAAGTGAAGAGAGAGGCGGAGTCGACCTGGGCAATATCGAGCTGTCCAACGTTACACCCAATCCGGCCTTCTACGCTACCTCCGCCTCGTCCTCGGGCGAAACATCCGGGGAAAGTGACACGGCCGGACCAGAAGACGCTGAGCCGACGGAGGAAACGAAACCGGCACCTGGTCGGGCACATCACACGCATCCAACGTGGAGACCGAAGCGCGAAAACTGCACCCCGCCCGCGATCGAGCAGTTCCCGCAGCCACTGATGGGGCCGAACGTGCGAAAACACGGCGGTCTGATCATACACGTGTTGGTGGCCATTTTCACCTTCCTTGGGCTGGCCATTGTTTGCGATGATTACTTTGTGTCGAGCTTAGATCGAATTTGCGAAGGTAAGCGCTTTAGTAAGCGCGGGTTAATGACGATCTCTTGGACTAATGGAAGTGTTCTGGTCTGTTTTCATTTTTAGAACTCAAACTCTCTCCCGATGTGGCCGGTGCAACATTCATGGCCGCTGGAAGCTCTGCCCCCGAGCTAGCCACCGTTGTAATTGGGGTATTTTTCGCCAAAGACGACATCGGCATCAGTGGCGTGATTGGATCCGCTGTATTCAATATTATGTTTGTGATATCTGTATGCGCTCTTTGCTCCGGCACAGTGCTCCAGCTGAACTGGTGGCCATTGGTACGAGACTGTACATTCTACACCATCTCCATACTGGTGATGTTGATAGTCATTTTCAACGACGTGATCTCGTGGGTGGAATCACTTATCATGCTGCTCTTCTATGTCGTGTACTGTGTCGCACTGCACTTTAACACTCCGCTCGAGAAATGGGCCCACACCTGGAACCTGCCCATAAAGCTGCCCACAAAGGAGGAACAATCAGCTCTGGTTACCTATAAGAACCTGCCGGAAACGACCTACACACAGGGACAACAGCCGGGCCAGGATGTGCAGCAGCAGCAACAGCAACCACCAGCCGATCAGCCCCCAGCAGTCGATCAGGGCTACGCAGCGTATATGGATCCGAACTCAAGCTGGGATCCAAATGCCGCCTGGGGAGAACCAACGCCTGCAGTAACTAACACGGCTGCTGCGAACGTAAACGATGCGTGGAACACTGGCGCCGGCCAGCAAAACTACGCCTACGAAGATCAGTACGGCCAGGAGAGCCAGAAGCCGCCACAACAGCAACAGCAGGTTGTTGAACAGACGACCGTAGCGGCGGCGCCCGCAGCAGGCGAGGATTACTACAAACCAAAGGAACCGCGCCCGCAGGATTCGCACAATCCGCTCGAGAAACCCGTCGACGGCGGCATGCTGGCGCAAGTGTCCTGGGCGATCGTCTACCCAATCCATTACACCGCTCGGCTAACCATGCCGGATTGCAAAACGGAGAAGTATAAAAACTGGTATCCCTTCACCTTCCTCATCTCGATGATTTGGATCTCGTTCTACTCATACTTCATGGTGTGGATGATAACGATCATCGGTTCGACCCTCGGCATCCCTGATACCGTCATGGGACTAACGTTTGTGGCAGCGGGTGTATCCGTCCCGGACGCACTTAGTTCCATTGCGGTGATCAAGGAGGGATACGGCGACATGGCCGTCTCCAACGCCGTTGGGTCGAACGTGTTCGACATTCTCATCTGTCTCGGACTGCCGTGGTTCATCCAGACTGCGATCATCAAGCCTGGCTCGCACGTGAACGTCATCTCGAAGGGACTCACCTACTCGACGCTTTCGCTGCTCTCGACGGTACTGTTCTTGCTGTTTGCGACACACCTGAATGGATGGAAACTGGATAAACGCCTCGGCATCGTGCTGATGTTCTGGTACCTGCTCTTTATTACGGTCGCTTCCCTGTATGAGCTGAACTTCTTTGGTCAGCTCAACCCTCCCGAGTGTCCGAGTAAGTATTTTACGCTGGCTCTCCGTAGGAGATCTGCCCCTAATCTACCGCCTTTGTCTACTTTCAGGCATGTACTAAAGCGATTACCAGCACTATCTATACTCAAAAAGTCGCTAAAGGAACCCTTTATCTTCCGCTCGTGTATTTCTTCCGCCAAGTTGCAGCAAAAACACACATCGCAGCGAAAGAACCACGGCAGCGAACTATCCATTTTTCATTAACCCTTCATAGTTAGCTAAGCACCAATCTTCCATTACTTCGCTTTAGTACGATCGTTGTTAGTCGTGTATACAACCATTTTTGTTACGTTACGCTTCATTATGCAAGCAATTGCAGCTGTAATCTATGTCTTCGATTTAATCTTAACACAACTGATCACTCTTGTTTATAATTGCTGTATAACAGCGATATGACGAGCAAAAGTTACTACCATGGGTATCGTTGTACCAACCCAGATAGCGCCATTAAAAAAAACCCTAGATTTCAAAATCGGTATTGCTTTCCTATTGGTTAACAGTTTGCTGATGATAGTTAACTGGCAGTGCAAGAGCAGCAGTGCATTAGTGTTATGTAAATTAACATCTAGTTCCGTATTAGCTTAATTTTATCATTTCTCTCACCACATCGATAATGTAGCGAATGTAGCGAATGTGAACCAACGCGTAGTGAATAAGTGTTGGCCCTTAGTTTGCTATTACTTGCGATCCATCCTTTACATAAACCGAAAACAGACACGAGCGGGTTGTTTTGCAAAAATTGTCAAAAAAGGATTTTTGTTGTTGCTCAGTTTGAACTCATTTGAAGGCGATTCAAGCTGTCAAGGACCAAAGCATAAAACGACAAGTATTACAAACGCGCTCTGACTCATTGTGCATTTTACTCGAAACTGTAATTGGCAACTCGGTTGTAGCCTTTACTTTTGTAGCCCACACCCAAATCCCATCGAGCATTGGTTTACCAGTAACGAAATTGTGCATACGGTCAATTCAAGTAACACTCATACACGCTCATCCATCACCCATTTGAATGATCGGTACTGCACTAACGAATGTAAATTCATCGTTTTGCGCGAAATGTGCGCGAAAGCCGCACCCCTGGACTGTCGTGTTAGGTGTAAATACACTAATTCTCTTCATTTGCCGCTAACAATGCGAGCAAATGTAAAGAAACAAGTAATAATAAGCATGAAAGGTGTGTAAACTTAGAAGTTCTGTCAAGCTCTGTATAAACACAGCCACATAGCAATATAATACCGTGTCGAACCCACTGTTAGCTATGTCTGTTCTCTAAAGTCGTGTCCTCGTTCCTCGTTTTACACAAACCTAACCTGTGTACCATCTATTAACGCATACTGATGATGCTTTCATTGAGCGACGCCTTCGTCATCCTACAGATTATGTGAGATAAACACCCTATTTAACGGTCCTATTCCCTATATAAACGAATAAGTATTAGAGACAATATATACATAATATAAATATACACACACATATATATTTATCACAAACAAATCAACCATCGCCAACGAGGACAAAGAGCAATGCGAAAGCCACCAAGACCAGAGGTACATGACAGACGTGGATCAAACTTGTTGTTGTTCACCATTAGGAGCGTAGCACCTTTTGGGCAAGTTTTATTACATAGCTTTCTTCGACCATTTAAAATCGTGAGTTAGTTCAATTTCTGCTACAAGTAATAAGCCTAACTCACACTCACACACACTCACATACACAAGTGGCCAGATACTCGAATACTCACTGATTTACGTTTAAAGGCCATCATCATGAGCAGTATAAATACGTGGACACCGGAAACGTTAATAACATAACAATATTTAGCATACTCGCGGTAACTAACGCCAGTAACTGGTAATTACTGCAGTAACGGATCCTTATCTCCTCTACATACTACGTCGTGTACTTCCAGGTTTATAAACCTATTATATTACGCATGAACCAGTCGCATTATGACTTGCTGGAAACAGTTGGCCAGAGTGTGAAGTATTGCTCCTGTGTTTCTGCTTAATATTAAAACTGAAGTATTTGTAAGTTGTATCCGTACAACGCGCATTAGCCACGGATAATGAGCTATTCGTTTAAATCCATACGAGCAGTATTTAATCAACTCCTGTGTTACGCTACACACTGCAGTATTATGCTGTTTTCCACCATTACAGATAGCTACTAACACAAAGTAGTTTACACCTCGTTATGTTGATTTTTTGACAGTGTTTCAGATTATTCAGTCGCGTTATGATCAATGCTAGAATGTACCTAACAATTTATAATTTTAAAACAAAATAAGAAGAAGTCGCGTAAAGAATGATTATTGCAAAATGAGCAAGATGTTCCGACGATGCTATGCTACGTTGTATAATTAATGCTATAATTTAAGTCAATCAAGCAGCTATGCTATCCATTCGACCGTCTAATGAGCGTACCTATAAAGAAATTTCGTGTATTTCGTCTCAGCTCGTCGATTCAACATTACGCGAAGTGTGGCAAAGAAGTTCATTATGAAACTTGAAGTTCAGTATGGAGTAGACAGATAAATTCACCACCGAAAAGATCTAAAGATCAGGAGAGATACCCAAACTCACCCCGATGAAAACCACAGAAAAATTTAGGAAAAAGCGAGACAGTGAGAACGAAGCCCATGTAAAGAACAGACAAGGGGAAATGTCCTTTAGCTCCGCCTCTAGCAAACACGTTTGCTTCCATTTGTTTTGTTCCGTTTTAGTTCATGTCATTGCATTGTTCCCTCTGTTTATTCTACACACATATTGCAATTCGTAGCAAACCGTAGATTAACAACGCACCAATGCACGCATATGCAAGCGCATAGGAAAATACGCACGCGGCGTAGATCGTTGACTGCCGTTGGTAGTTCATTCCATGACTTTGCTGTCGTAGAGCAAACTAGTCTGGAATCAACCCGTACCAACTGTGCTGGTTAGTCTTCGTTCGGGGCTTGCGAGACTCACGCAAGACTTCAGAGATCATCGACATCGTCAACAGTATTGTGTACTCCTTGGCTGCCTTTGGAAAGGATGATTTTGTTGCTGTTGTGCTGTTTCGCACAAAGAGCGTGCTGATGATCCACGCTCGCCAGTGCGCGCACGACAAGGCGCAATCAAATGCAGACAGTGGAGATACTACCGGTGAAACTCATTACCCTGAAGTGGCCTAACCACCTGGAATGGGTGTTATACGAGAACGCAACCCACAGATGTACGCCGTTCAGAGGTTATCAATTACCTTTTGTAGTGTTAGCACCGAGCACCATTTGGAGCACCGTAGTAGCATGGTTTAAATGCAGTTTCGAAATTACCCAGTGATAAGGTTGCCCCCAAAAGTGTCAATAGTGTGGTAACGCAACACATACTCGAACTGATCGGATTCTACTTTAAACTGCATAGATAGAACGTAGAACAACCAAGAAAATAAACAAAAACAAAGCACACAAACACACCTACTCTACCCGTATATCAAGCATATATGTTTCAGATCATTTCTGTTCGTCACCAAATCAACCGTTGCTGGAAGCCAAACCCTTATGCCAGTCGTTTTTCATACCCTACGAAGCATCACCGATTCAGCAGAGGATGATAAGCGCGGCCTTTGGACAGGGAGGACAGGGTGGCAACTTAACCACGCAGCCGGCATACTATCGACTCTTTTTTTTGCTGTGGACTTAGATTTTGGAAACCGTTCGAAACAACGAATCTATGGTGTCAATTGAATGCCTCTCTATTGGGAGAAATGTTTTGCAGCATGTGGCAAAGGAAAATGTCGAAGGAAATTGTGTACATCATAACTGCTGATCAATATTAGACTGCATTGGTTTCGCTATCTTTCAAACGACAACGTCAGGAAGCTATCTGATGATCTATTGCTACGTTATGTGTAGTTTTATTTAATTTACTCCATCTACTGGTAGTTTCCTCCGTAGATACAACCTATTTTCTAACTAAGTTCTAGGGGAGACGCGTTACAATCATTATCTTAGAGGAAACTAGCTACAAGTGTCGTCTACCAATCATTGAACGCAAAGTAGATTTGAGTATGGGTCGGGAGGCAGCTAACTAAAATGCATACAAGAGTGCAAGACAATTATCAATGCACAATAATCAACCAACATCCGTTGCGTTGACTTTCTCTCATAGTGAACCCATGAACCTTTACCTCCTACCCCCTCACCCAATGTCTAAAGTTTAAGCGTTAATCTATTTCCTTGTGCTGATCTTTAAATTATACAACAACAAAAACAAGGACAATGGGGACATTGCAAACAGTGTCGTACAACAAATAGCAGAAACAGACGTTGAAAACCAGCAAACAATGAACTAGGTTTGCAACCAGTCGTCAAAAATTATGTAAATCATCTATGTTACTTCAAATCCCTTTTGCTCTCGGATGCTAAATCATCGTTGAATTCTTGATGTCAACAACAAGCAGTTAGAATATGTTCGAATCTTGCCATCACAAACGATAACGGCAACTTTTTTTGTCACTGCATTCGACGACAAGTAGTAGTATGAGACAGGGCAGACAAAAGAAATATTAACTATAAACCCAACACAAATCTAAAACCAAACAAACTGCTCATGCTATGAGATGTTAATTGTTGAAAAAGTTAAATAAAAATGTAATGATAAAACCGAACCTGTCGACATTTGTTTTATTTTTCTTCTTCTTTATTTTCGATTTATTGGGCTTAGTTGTTCTTTAAGTCGCGGGCAACGTAATAAGCACTCTCGATTAAAATCAATAATGTATACATTATTTTATATCTTTTTAAAAAAGCCGAGTCAATGTATGAGTGAGGATGCAAAAGAATATATTTCGAAGCCGAGAAAAAGGATTTGCTGTAGTTTTGCTACCCTCTAACAGAGGGCGGAACAAACGCTGAAGAGAATTATGCCATCTAACTCCCCCTTTCTTATTGAAGTGAGTGACCACGTAGCTCAACTGCCCTGCTGGCAAAGCTGCAACGAAATGAGCCTCTCGCTACCCGTCCGGCAAAATGAGCGACTTATCCAATAGGATCTCAGAGGTTTCAAAATGAGGTGTATAGCAGACCCTAAATAACGGATGAGTGTCAAGCGCTCACGGACCACGACTTCCCGCGGCCTTTGCCCACCCAGCCCGAAACGCATGGTGTGCTCAACAGCTATTTTTGTGTTCTTTCTAGCCATGCTACCAACAAATCAAAATATTGTTGTTTTTTTTTCTTTCTAGCGGTGACACGATCGCAAATACGCAATTATTCTAGAAGTAAGCACAAACACGGTTACATTACGGTTATGGTTACATCAAACACTTGTTTGAAATTTTATCTAAAATAAAACACTTGTTTGAAATTTAATCTAAAATTTAACAACACATTTAAAACCTTTTTTTTAATATTCACATAAACATGACGTAAAATTGCGAAGTGCCGTTATGGCTACGGAAAGCTTGCCAACAATCGGCGTTGTCTCCGTTCAGCAAAATCATAGCTGTGAATAGATGCACTCTTACCTGTCAATGCAAGCACTGCATATGTGTCTATACACACTGTTTAGACAGTGATGGTGAACACACTTCACCAAAGCACACCGGCACGAGACACACAACGAAATGCGCACCAGCGCACAACGCCAGCGTGCGGAAGTTAGAACGCTGTAACGAACAGCTCCAAGCTGTTGAGTTCGCTGAAAGAAGACGCGTACATTCACAGACGACTCGTTTAAAGATGGTCCCAAGCGCCACAGATTAAGCTTAAACGACTGGAAAATCACAAATCAATAGAAAAAAAACGAAAGCTCCATAGCTACTGGTTTACTCAATAGATGGCGTTTAATAACTAATCATTGTATCATTGTAACTTTCCGAGCAAAAATCTATATGAATGGTTGTGTGCTCACACTAACGACCGTTACTCAAACCTCACTTGCTTCAGTGTTGGTGATTAGAATCGAAGTTTGGTATTTAAACAATCGTATAGCCGTTATAGTTAGCGATGCATAACTTCCATGCGAAACCATAGAACAGTACAGAGGGAAGGAGAAAGCTCCGCTGTGTGACTAACCCACCAACAGATGGCGCCACCAGGTTTTTTTTTGCTAATTTTAGAATGCTTTAGTCGTTTGCCGTCTGCTAAACGAAGTTTTTTTTTACATTCCTTTTAGGTTGAGAGCTTGAACCATTTAAGGCCTGAAAATACTGTTATTCGATTTTGGAATATATCCTTCAAACTGGGTTTGACAGAACATACTGGGTCGGAAAGTTGGAATTCAGTATGCTCATTTCCGATTGGCTCCAGAGTTGATTTTTACTGTCAATGGGGCCCTTTCCATTTTAAGTTCGTAGGCTGAAATTTCAGTCGAAAGTGAATTCTGTCAAAAAGTGATATTCAAATTTGGTTATAAAAACCATGCTATGAGACCACCTGGACTACATACACTTTGCTTCTAGATTCCACCACGTGATCTCTTTAATGCACCTTGAGGTAAATGTACAGTCAGTCCAAAAAGTAAGTTGATAAAGGGACCATCAATACACACGTTTTGCTAAAAAATAAACATTTAAATAGTGCAATAGCAACCAAAATACATAAAAAACTAAAAAAAGTCGTTTAAGGGGCGCGCAAAAAGTATTCATCTATCTAGCTTTTTAATTATTTATGCTGTACAAACACTACGTAGACGTGAATTAAATTTATTATTATCAATCTACTGGTGATTTCCTTCTAAATTAATGCATTTATGTTGTTTCAATTGCACTTCAAGCGGTCAGAGAGGCACTAAAGGCGGGAGAGTTAAATGATTGGAGCATGATGGCGAAAATCGTATTTTTGACTTATGCATAACCTATCCTACCCATTTTTGAAGGTTACAAAATGTTTGGGAGGCTTCGTTCCTTTATTTGTGTTAGAATAGTAATTTGATCAGAGTTAAGCCATTTTTCTGACACTAATTGAGTGACAAACTGCCATGTAAGCAGCCATCCTTGACGGTTAATCTAACGAAAGCAGTGGTTTAATGTCCAAAAAATCAAATTTTACCAAGGAATCAGTGCATTTTGTGATGGCCAATAAGATCAGGAAAAGAGATGGGTCACATTTGGTTGATGGGTTATGCTGCATTTCATCGTAGCTGGTCATGTAATAGCTTGAATGAGTGAGTTATTACAAACATATTTTGTTTGAATAATACCATACACATAAAGTGGCCAAATCTGTTAAGATGCATCAAATAATTCAGGAATTTATTCCAAATTAGGCTCTACTAACGTATTAAAACTTGTTTAAATCGCCAAGCTCATACGGCCGACATGTACCATAGCGAAAACTAGATCTACAAAGATGCAGCAACAAACTCTCGTGTAACGGTAGCACCATGGTGTCATGATACTAGGACTCAGTGAGGAAAGGTGAGCTAGAAAAATGATTCAAAATGATAGGAGACGAGATGGGGAAACATATTAATGCAAGTTTTAAGTACTTTGAGTCCCAGTTCTGAAAAATTTTACTTAAAAATGTATTACATGTTTCAAGAACAGTCGAGCTGGAGAACTTACAGAGCATTGTCATTTGCTCGAAACACCAAACCAGCTGAAACCAAACTGATTCAAATGATTTAGTAGACTCTCAATATGATATCAGTTGCCATTTTTTCAATTGAACTTGGCCACGTAGTCCGGAAATGCAATATTTCTACCAGAGAATAATTGGAACAAGTCTTGTAGGATGGGTGGATCAAAAATACGCCTTTTTTAAGGTTCAAATGAGTTCTTGCGTTGTGCAAGTAGTCACCAATAGTTATAAATGCAATAAGAAACAAGATCAGGACATTTTTTGATACCATAACCTTTGTTTTCATACGCATATTACACCAAAGGTTTGATGGACGAATACTTTTGCGCGCCCCTTAAACGACTTTCTTAAGTTTTTAATGTATTTTGATTGCTATTGCACTATTTAAATGTTTATTTTTTAGCAAAACGTGTGTATTGATGGTCTCTTTATCAAACCTCATCATTACTTTTACCACCCCATGCCTATTGCAGCCATAATTCGCGTTTTTCTACAAAATATTCAGCTAGACGAATACTTTTTGGACTGACTGTAAACAACACCGTGTTTTCGAGCAGGTACTCGAATCTAATTCTAGCTTTGAGGCTATAATAATCTAGACTGAAAATTGCAGGCTAGTTTTTTGTGTGGTTTTGTATGGAGTGTTTACATGATTTCAGCCTCCAACTGTCAAACTCCGTACAAAAAAATGACTAGAATCGTGAAGGGCCCCAATGTCGATAGAGTGAATTGAATTTCAGTGTTATTTTTTTATAAATGGAAAACAACGAATGATAAAGCCTCGGATAAAGCCAAGAAAATCAACAAATTAAATAATAAATGTGAAAGGTGACATAACAATTCTCGTACCTTATTACACGTACGAGAGGCATTTTTGTGCCAATGTCTAAGTTTGACAAATAAATGCCAATCGAGAAATGACAATATTTTCCTCCGTCTAATAAGGCCTTTAGAACCCGTTTAGTGGTTGTTTAGTGGATTTGTGGCACTTGGGATATTTATCCGACTGCGACCGGACTATTTAGTCGACTTAACGTCGACTCGAACCATTTTCTGGTCATGGTAAAGCTGCGCCAGAAACTCTCCGTGGTTAACAACTAACGGAGTCAGGCTACCCCAAGGCTCAACCTGGATCGGTTGAAGTGTGCTGATGTGGCGGAGGGGTATGCGACAGCGCTCGGGGAAGCGCTACCGGCCGACAACAACATCGCCGCGATGTCCCTCGCAGACCACTGGCGTATGGTGAAACGAGCCATCAGCACTGCAGCCGAACACATGATCGGCCGCTTACCACATGGAGAGAAAAAGAAATGGTTCGACGAAGAGTGCAGATGAGCACTATCTGAGAAGCGCGCCCGCCTGCTGCGGCATGAAACCCGTCAGAACGTGGAGATCTACAGACGACTGAGGAAACAGCAAACCCTGCTCTTCCAGGCCAAGCAACGCCGTTTTGAAGAGTCAGAAGAACAGCTGCTGGAGCAGCTTTCTCAGTCGGGGGACACCCGCTTGATCTACAGGAGATTGAAGGAGGCACGGAGCGGGTTTGCTCCTAAAACCGCAATGTGCCGGGATGCAGAAGGAAATCTCCTGACGGACGAGCGGGAGGTGATCGAAAGGTGGAAGTGCTACTACGAAGGACATCTGAATGGAGCAGAGGCAGGAGAGGCTGGCGCAAGTGGCAGAACAAGGCAACCACCACAGCAGCAGCACAGCAATAACAACAGCGACAGTATCGGTGCAGACGACATGGTGCCCCCGCCATCTCTGGATGAGATTGCCAGCGCCATCAAGCAGCTTAAGAGCAATAAATCTGCCGGCAGCGATGGTCTGGCGGCCGAGCTCTTCAAGATGGGGCCGGAGAGGCTTACCGTCGAAATGCATCGGCTGATCGTGAAAGTCTAGGAACAGTAGGAACTACCGGAGGAGTGGAAGCTGGTTGTTATTCACCCAGTCTACAAAAAGGGCGACAGGCTGGATTGTGCGAATTTCCGAGCCATCACAGCCCTGAATGCCGCCTACGAGATCCTGTCCCAGATCCTGTTCTGCAGACTTACACCCCTTGCTACAAATTTTGTCGGCAGTTACCAAGCTGGGTTTGTTGGAGGCAAATCCACCACCGATCAAATTTTCACTCTACGGCAGATCCTCCAGAAGTGCCGAGAGCGCCAGATCCCAACGCACCACCTGTTCATCGACTTCAAGGCGGCCTACGACACCATAGACCGGAATGAGCTATGGAACATCATGCAGCGGTACCACTTCCTTGGGAAGTTGATCCGGCTATTAGAGGCCACGATGCACGGAGTAAAGGAGTTTTGATATCTCGGGACGGTCGTTGCTTCGGACAACGACATCAGCAGCGAAATCCAGAGACGCCACCGAGCATCCTGACGGTGGCGAAAGCTGGCAGGATACGATGGCTGGGGCATATCATGAGGATGCCGGACTCATGTCCCACCAAGAAGGTGTTCGACAGCAATCCCCAGTTCGGCATAAGGCGCAGGGAAGCACAGCGAACTCGATGGCTGGACCAGGTGAAGCGAGACACGACGGAGATCGGGTGTCTGCATGGATGGGAGGCGGCAGCCAGGGACCGAGCATCCTGGAGAAATATTGTTGAGCGGGCCATGTCACATCGACGTGCTCTATCATGAGCAGGCCA
Organism: Anopheles merus; assembly: GCF_017562075.2. Taxonomy (NCBI): domain Eukaryota; kingdom Metazoa; phylum Arthropoda; class Insecta; order Diptera; family Culicidae; genus Anopheles; species Anopheles merus. Next base: position 55,545,631 of record NC_054082.1, read on the forward strand.
ACAAGAGAGAGAGAGGGGGATATTTATATTGATGTTAGTGAAGCAAGCGTATAAAATAGAAAGCGAGCTCTCACCACAGCTTATTTCTCCTTATCTCATCTAGCTTCCTCATACCTCTTGGTCAGAATTAGCCAAATTTTGGGATCTCTTTGAATGCGTGTCAGTTATCTACACCTTCTTATGTTTTAGCATATCATCGCATGCGGCGAAGATCTGACCGTTCCCTGACTCTTCAATTTATTGACTTCGCGGATAACATCAACACCTTCGATAGAAAAATGAGGGTTAGTACGCGAGACTCATATCAGAATATTTCGGCGAAGCCATACATCTGTTTGCCAAGTTGAGCTTCCCGAGCAGCGTAGGCACTTTGAAATATAAGATAATGTTCATTTTTGAGATATAGCACTATCCTGGGAGATACGACGCTGGAAGATATGGATGAGCCTTAGCGCTTTGTAATGATACTAATGTCTCAAACGCCTCCAACGGTTTGAACGGTTCTGATGGGTTCGACGGCTCTAATTTCAAACTATCGGCTCCGGATAGCTCCCTACCCAAGCGCCACAGATTAAGCTTAAACGACTGGAAAATAGAATATCCATAGAAAAAAAATGAAAGCTCCACAGCTTCATTGGTTTGATCAATAGATGGCGTATTACAACTAATCATTATATTGCTATCCTGTTCTTGCAATGTGTTTCGACAAGTTTCATCTTATCATAACCTATATAGCCTTATAACTTTCTGAGCAAAAATCTATGTGAATGGTCGTGTGGTCAGATACGTGGGTATCAACACCAACGACCATAACTCAATTCTCACTTGCTTCAGTACTGGTGGTTTCCGTTGGAGTTTAGTAATTAAACAATTGTATCGCCGTTCTAGTTCTAGCGATGCATAACTTCAATGCGAAACCATACAACAGTACAGAGGAAATGAGAAAGCTCTCCTCCAAGCGATGAAACTCAACTGGTTGGGGTATCCCACCAACAGATAGCGCCACCAGCTTTTTTGCTATTTTTAGAATGCATGAGTCGTTTGGCGTCTGCTAAACGAAGTCTTTTTATATTCCGTTTAGGTAGAGAACTTGAGTCGTTTAGAAGCCGTTTAGTGGTCGTTTAGTGGATTTGTGGCACTTGGGTACCGTTCTAACTAGGCATGTGTAAAATGAACGAGAATCGCACCGTTCGAACAGTTCGGTAAAGTGCACGAACGAACGAGATTCTTAACAAAAAGAACGACCAGGACTTTTGGAAGAAACTGACTACACCGAACGCGTTCGAACGTTCCGTTCAGTGTTCGACGGCACACATAAATGTGGTAATGAAACGTGCAAAATCATATTGCTTTCTCGCTCTTTCTCGCACCATGCGAACGGGTCGTCAGAGATCAAAATGTACCCTGTTGGTGTTGAAATCGTACCCATTCAACTCAATTCCTCGAACGCCGTCGAATTTGTCCAGCAGTGTTCGATACGTGTGCTGTTGGTGTGGAAATCGTATCTATACGACTGAATTCATCGAACGCGTTCGAACTGGCTCATTTGTGTTCGATCTGTGTTCTGTTGGTATGTAAATCGTACCTACACAACTGAATTCATCGAAAGCGTTCGATCTGATCCGTTAGTGCCCGATGTGTGTTCTGTTGGTGTGTACATCGTACCTACACAACTGAATTCATCGAACGCATTCGATCTGATCCGTTAGTGTTTGATCTGTGTTCTGTTGGTGTGTAAATCAGAATGAGAATGAGAACTTCTTTGGCTAAAATATGCGTCTATGGTGGGTAAATGAAAAAGATAACTAGCGTTCTTTGTGAATAAAAAACCCATGAAAAAAATAACGAAAGAATCGTCGTTCACGTTCGGTTCTTTTTGGTGAGCGAACTAGTTCGTTCGCGTTCGGTGAAAAGAAACGTTTTGCCCATGCCTAGTTCTAACGGATCTGGACGGTTCTGCATGGCTCCGGTATTGTATAGCTATCGACTGCCCGCCAGCGGCTCCGGCCGACCAATTGGCGTCGTGCAGTTTACGGCAGCTCCAGACAGCTCCGACAGCTCTTGGTGGAACCATGGGTTTAACAAAATTTGCGGTCAAAAGAGTCGCAAAAAAGGCCAAAATTCTTCAAAAATGTTCGCAGAGTTCAACGTTAAGAGCCATATCTTCTTCTTCTTTGGCCGTATCTTCTTTTTCTTTGGCTCAACAACCGTTGTCGGTCAAATCCTGTCTGTACCCTCTTGTGGGGTTGGCTTTCAGTAACTTATGAATTACCCCCCAATAGCAGGATAATCAGTCCTACATATGGCGGCACGGTCCATTCGGAACTTAAACTCATGACGGGGATGCTGTTAAGTCATACGCATTGACGACTGTACCACGAGACCGAAAGAGCCATATAGATAACGTAAAAGCAAAAAAGTGTGAAAGTACTACAACATATGTAAAAGTTCTACAACATATATTAAAAGCCATATGGCTATGATATCATCCAGAAATCTAAGAACCGTACTTTGCCGATGGTTGGTTTAATCAATGGAACATGAAAAATGAAATATTTGACAGGTTCGAGTCTTGTTTGTTCGACATACCTGACCACTGGACCTACATATACATTATATACGTTTGTTCGAGTCGAATGTCAAATGTTCGATTGCTGCCAGTGCTCCACTTTAATTCGAAACCTGAGTAACGAAACTTGTAAGTGGTTTTGAGACGTGGGTGCGATTCCCTCTCATCACTATTCTTATCTTTGTTTGCGTTGCGTTGAATTGTTGTGTTCTTCCTTTCAATCACTGTTTTAGTTTAAAAGTTTGTAGTTTTCTATATATAAGCATTCACATTATTGTACCAAACAAGTTATAAACCCCGTGAGTGGAAAATAAATATTGGGCCTAATATGAATAGAGTGAGGCAAACCAGTGAGGGAATCGTTTTGCGAGGGAATCAATACGGGGTGCGTAGGGTGTGACGCGAAATGTGCTAGCCAGCCAACTAACTACGTTCACCGTGTGGTTGTGCGCCACGCATTTTGCTGCTGTCAAAAGTTTGATTATGGTTCATTTGGCCGTGGCTTTACTAAGTTTCGAAATGGTTGCTTGCATTTTTTCTTCCTTGCAAAATATTTTATCTAACTGAACACCACTTAATGTTATTTTATTATCTAATAATTCAAGGGTTATGTAAAACCCAAATTGTCCTAATTTATTTTTTCGAAATCCTCAATCACCAAATAATCTGTCAAACTCCAAATAAAAAAAAAAACAACACAACCTGAGCTTTTCGTCTACTGATAGCAAAAACAATTGTTACTAGACTATCCGGGCACGAAATCAGAAGCTGTCCATCTTGTCCATTCCCACCCCTACGTAGAACGGCTTTCCTGTCCACAGTAACCGGGTCCGCTTGTTCGGAATGCTAATTTAATGTGGCTTCATGAGATATGGTCGTGTGCGTGCTATTGAATACACCGCACTTGGCCCCCGTTACACTCGCGCTTATCAGTGAATGTTAGTGAGGAGCACGGTTCGTCCAGCGACAACTTTGACCGCGCCGAAACTTCGTCAGTTGCTCAACGAGATCCGTCTTGATAGGTACAATCCAAAATCGTGTCCCGGGTTCGGACCTCATCGCGTACCGGCAGCAAGTACCGTAGTCCAGCCTACTGGAACCAACAAGGCCCATCATCTACTCACCCACCCACTCGGCCTCATCGAGCTTACATAATCAATTGACCTGAGACTTGTCACCAGTTGCCATGGCAATCGAACTACCTCGCGTTAACCTAGACGAACCGCGCTATGACCAGAGTACCTACCTTAATCGTGCCAAGCATTTCCTTATCGTGACCAATCCGCTGAACGTGTTTGCCACCGAGGAGCAGCTTGACCGGGCTGCCCGAATCGTGCGCGACTATCGGTAAACGAGACCTTACCCATCTGACCTCCTGCTGAAAAAGTCAGGATCGAAGAGTGCGTGCCCTCTGTTTCTATGCCCCTAATACGTGCGTTTCGCTTTGCTTTCCATTGCTTCCTTTGTGTCGTTCCGCTAGCGCCGGCAAACCCGTCCCAGATGTGAGCAGTGTCGATGAGCTATGGAGCGCCAAATATCTGTACGACAGTGCATTCCATCCGGACACCGGCGAAAAGATGCTGCTCGTCGGTCGTATGTCGGCCCAGGTGCCGATGAACATGACCATCACTGGATGCATGATGACGTTTTACAAGTCGACACCCGCCGTCATCTTCTGGCAGTGGTTCAACCAATCGTTCAATGCCGTGGTCAACTACACGAACCGCTCCGGTGCGTCACCCATCAGCCAGGAGCAGCTGCTGACCTCGTACTGCATGGCAACAGGTGGCGCCCTGGTGACTGCACTTTCGCTTAACCGTCTCGTTCGGGTATGTAATGCATTGCTTCCTGTAGCATCATCCGGGGGAATCCCCGTCAAAATCTTGGCATGTGCCGGGCTTGGCATCTGTTGAGCGCGAAAGAATTCTGATCTGAACTTCTCTCATTCTCCACCTTTTCACATTAGAATGCTCCGCCGCTCGTTGGACGCCTGGTGCCGCTTGCCGCTGTTGCCGCAGCCAATTGCATTAACATTCCGCTGATGCGCATACAGTAAGTATAGCTAAAGCAGCTAACGTTGCATAAAGACGATAGAGAGGAAATGGGAGGGAAAAAACGCTGAGCACACACAACATTTGGAGCTTCATTTGGCTTCTGCTCCAAACTCCCTTCATCCCAAACTCCTCGTCTTGGTGACCAAGTTTGGTGACGATGCATGCTATGGGGAAAGGGAATTCAAAAATAGAATCACTAATGACGCGAATCTCGTGTATCGTAGCGGTCTCGCATGGTAAAAAGGAATTGCAAATCTGAGCTGTGGTGACGGTGGTGGTGGTGGTGGTGGCGGCGCTGGTGGTGACAATGTGCCTTGACATTGGAAACCCTTGTTCCTCCTTTGGCAAAAAAGTTATTTATGAACCGAAGGAGGACTCAAAACCCGTTTCAACATGCGTTCGCCATATGTGAAACCGCTGATACCCCCAGCCATAGGGGATCCACATGCTTTAATTTCGTGGTGTTTTGTCTTTTTCAAGGGAAATCAAAAACGGTGTAACGCTGCTGGATAAGGATGGCAAGGAACTGGGTCAATCGGTTCGAGCAGCCAAGGAAGGAATATCGGCCGTCACGTTCAGCCGCATCTTGATGGCAATGCCTGGCATGGGTAAAACATGAACATTTCAAACCTTTTACCGTACGATGGACTTTCCTGTGCGCTAACCACGCATTTAATTCACATCTTCTCTCCAGTGTTCACGCCGGTGCTGATGAATACGTTGGAAAAGCGTGGCTTCTTACGCCGCTTCCCGTGGGCAAATGCTCCGATCCAGACGCTCTTCTGTGGGTTGTGTCTTACGTTTGCCACACCACTCTGCTGTGCGCTGTTCAGCCAAAAGGCTTCCATTAGCGTCGACAGTATTGAGGAGGAACTGCGCACGAAACTGCGCAAGGAGCGTCCCGAGCTGGATGTCGTATACTACAACAAGGGTCTGTAGATCCTTCTCGCATCAACAACGCCGGATAGCAACGTGCTTCGTCGTTTCGCTTGCACAACCCTGCTGCTCGCAGATCGTGCGTGGTTTGGCACTCGTTTGCATTTAGTAGTACAATGTGCTTTTTCATTCGAATTTTACTAATGACCTGTTTGGCGCGCAATTCGACTCACAACACTCCACTTGCCATATTTGTCTGTCAGAACTTCTCTTAGTAAGTGTTAAGTTTATGTCCATTTCTGTGTCGCTCTAAGCATAAAAACGAGCCAAATAAATATTTAATCATGTGTGTTTGCTCGTGTACGACAATAAACGTAGAATATACTTTCGATGCTGAAATGCCTGCTTGTGGACATTACTGGGAAATGGGTGGTATAGGTCGTTTGTTCATCGTGTGGCACAATGTAGCAATGAATAAATAACCTGCTCACTGATCATAACGATCCTACAGTGAAAGCTCGTCTCTATGTTACGACCTAAGAGAAAGAAATGTTCCTAATATCATCATGGCCGATTGTGCTTATAACTTACTATTTATTCTTATTGAAAAAAAAAACATCTCACCAGTACCCAATTCATTCATTTCTTCCACTAAAACTTGACCATCAAGTGATTTATTACGATTCTTACGACACGATTCTCTTTTGAGTGCATTCGTGTTGTGATTCTATTCTTTAATTCTGTCTCCAGAGGTTGCCTTTACAAATCAGTACACTCCACTTACTTAATTTACTCTTCATTTGAAAAAATATTGACCTAATGCAACACTTAACGGTGGTCTACAAAAACGGTATCGATAGTATAACAGAACACTGGTTTTGTTGAACTGAAAAAGAAAAGTTCCAAGAAGAAGAAAAGAATACATCCCCAATCATTGAGGTGATAAAACAAAAGCGATTATTTCCGAAGTGATCGAAAATCTATTATTGTAAGTGTACAGCCGCAATTTTTCCGTGACACGTCATGAACTATTTTATTATTCTTATGATCTTGCAAATGACGACTTCGTCGCTCGAGACTGTACAAATAATAGGGCCAGAAGTAAGCGCCATGAATGATGAATGATTTTAAGCGCTTTCCTCGCGTGTTTAATGGATATTGCGGGGACTGATAGAGGTGTGTCGATTAAGACGTGGCCTACATCATTGTCGTCGTTCAATCAAATGTACCAACAACAAAATCCTTCAGTTCAGACATTCTCAGAGACTCTTCGGCTCTAGCGATGGTTGTTATTAAACTGAACATATGCATTTGGTTCCCGTGTACTGCTCCAGAGCTAACGATGTTAGGTAAAGAAAAGTTGTACAACAGATACCCTGCAACGAATTGTGAATAAACTACCAACATCATCTCCACCAAACTGTACACGTCAAACTGAAGCTAGTTGTAGAGGATTTACCAAAAACGTTGCCACAGGAGTTGTATTTTGTTTTCGTGCGTATCGTAGCTTAAAGTGCGATCTGTCTCCCACACCAAACTGGCTCTACCAACACCACACACACACACACGCACACATCGTCTACATTTTCACAATGGATTAATATTCTTCCCCTTCAGGACACATCTTGTGGTCAGCGAATTGATTGAAACACACGATTGCAAGCGTAAAACAGTTCATTGCTTTTCATTTACGTTTCACCCCCATGTCTTATTAATTCAATTTCATTCCATTATTATCTGTCGAATTTGCTCACTTGCCTTAACCTGTCGTCGTGCTTGCCTTCGTTCTAACATTTCATTTCAACTTCCTGTTACTGTGTATTAAAACTACGGGCGAGAATTTTGCCAAATGGTGGAGTTAAGACTGGAAACATAAATTGCATTCAAGGAACCGTAGAATTTATCATATCATCTTAGCAATAGTAAATCGGAGAAAGATACTTTAGAGAAAAGAGGGAGAAAAAACAACAAAGGGAATAGGTGCATGGAGGTCAGAATGCGCAAAAGGTAGTACGGGATGCGACGTGTCCTTTAGGAGGACGGTGGTGACGTTATGCTGGCTCGTTTCTTTGAACTAGGCTCATCAGCATCATCTGCGTTCGATAGTAAATGTTCAGTGTCCGCCGGTACGGGTATGGAGGAACCGTCGTCTGATCCAGCGTCATCTAAGCTGGATGGAGCAATAGAGACCGCGGGCTTATTATCATCCTTATTTTCCTTTGCTGCTTCCTGCTCGGCCGTTTGCTTCGCCGTTTCAATGCGCTTCGAAAGCTCTTTATGGAGCTTTGTAATCACTTCTGGACGGGACTGTACCGGAAACGAGATTGCAAGGATCATAAGTTTAATAATCGGTCATTAAGGAAACGATTCAGTATTAAACATTTACCATCACTAGAAACACCTTTATCTGTCCAGTACTGTCAATAGCTGTTAGACGCAGACTTTTTTGACTCGGTTGTTGTGCGACCATTCCGGCCCATACCTGGAAGGCGATAAAAAAAAGATAGCAGACGGATAGTTAGCATTAAAAAAAGAAAATAATAATAATAGCATTATTTGAAAACAAGCTCTGAAAAGGAGTTTTTATCAAATAAAGATGAAGCAAACCCTTTCTTAATATCACAGCCACGCCACAAAGTGTGATGCTTTTTGTGTTTCTTACCTTAGTGTTGATCAATACACGAAGATTGCCGGACTGCCGAAATACAACGCGAGATTCATTGTTGTCTTTGTCATTAAGTCGCAGCGTGCCGTGACCACGCTCCTCCCAGTTCGACTTGGCGAACGCAAACAGCTTGCAATTAATTTCGACCACGTTCCGTTCGTCCTCTTCGCCAGTGATGGTCTCGACCTCTTCGTACTTGCGTTTAAGTGCTCCCCGGCTTTCCTCATAGCGGCGGGCAGCTTCCTCCAGACTTTCGCGATCCTTTGGCTCCCGGCTGCTACCATCCGAAGAGTCGGACCCATCCTTGCCGGTTGCGGTGCCGGTAGCGTTCGACGAAGCTGTGTTCGCTGAATTGCCCCCCGCACCACCCGTACCACTTTCGCCCGCTGTTGCCGCCACGCTTGTGGCGAATGAAAAACCAGTGGTTGGAAGCGTGTTGGCACTGGCGTTGCTAAGATTTTCACCCGTCACACGTTCGTGGACATTTTGGCCAAACACAAATCCGCACGACGCTTCGCTCAGCGTCGATTTTTTCACATTCGCGAAAAGGTTCGACTTCGGCAGGGAGGCACTTTTCAGCTTTGCCAACGGATCGATATTGTTGCTGTTCGTACTGTTGTCACCATCCTTGTCCGTTGCCGATTTGCTACTCTCTGCCGAGCCACCCTTTGCATCCGCATCCGATGGTTCATCCTCGCTGAACTGCGTCTTCAGGAAGGGATTTGTAGGGGCCGGTGCGACGGCATCGTTACCATTCTTATCTGCAGCTGCACCGTTGCCTTCTTTGATGCTTCCGATTCCGCCAAACGATAGCTGTGATGGTTTCAGCACGCTTGGTTTCAGGTTGAAACTGTTTGCCAAGCCAGCATTACCGCCGACAAAGCCGGCTAGGGATGGCGATGACGATATGCTGTTGCTCGATGAAGAACCACCTCCCCCAAGGAACGCAGATCCGCCAAAGGTAGACTGTCTAAGGACGCTTGACTTCAGCTGGAAGCTGGATGGTTGCACCACACTGCTTGAACCATTGCTGCTGTTGGATTGGGACGATTCTTGCTCTTCATTCAACATGTTGTCGTCTCCTGTGCGAAATAAAAATGAGGTGCAATGATAGATATCGCATGAAAACATTGAATGCAAACAATCAAAACCAGCCCCGAATCAAGTATTGGGGGATTAACACATAAGAGAATTTCCGATTCAATCAATATTGCAGGAGCACCCCAAACACACAATTCAACGACAAGACCCGATGTAAATCGTTCCAAAACTTACTTTCAACATTCGCCATTCGGTGGTAAAGCGTTCGTGCCCTTAGGACTTGGTGGTGGAATCTTCCAGGATGTGATGCCCTCCCGATTACGCCTTTTCCGGCAGTGTTACTTTCCGCAGCTCAAAGCAGTTTTCCGCAAAGCGACCAACGTTAGATGTTGCGAACCAGCACACAATGGATAACGTCGATAAAGCGCTGGGAAAACGTTTTGTCAGCATCAAATCTGACCTAATCCGCACCAATCGCCAATCGCATACAAAACGTTCGGAAGAAGGAAACAGTGGCGAAGTGGACGACGCTGCACGACAGTCGAATACCCGGAATCACGGAAGAAATCGCGATGACAACTCATGAAACCAACTTTCGTCAAACGTTCGCGACTTGCAGCCCTGACAATGACAAAGGCGAAGAGAATAGTGTAACTGTTTTATTTCCACAATAAACGTACTTAATTGTAAAAGAATGTCTCTATTTTTTTGGAATTTGGTAAAAATAAAACTATCGAGAATTAAACCCCACAGTATAGCGAGACGCAAAGTTGTCAGTGCCAACAACGTCATTTGCAGCCTCAGCTGTCAAGGCGACATTTTCTTTTTTCCATCAACAGCAGAAAGATCCAGCGTCGCATAAGCGAAGAGAAGTGGAAAGAAAATAGTGTGGGATAATTTCGTTTCTCCTCAGTCCAATTGCTTTGTGCTGTACTTTTGCGCGTTGTATGTGGAAAGGATAGGGTCGGAAGGATGTCACTGTCCACTGTTTTGCCCGCGCCATCCAATCCCGTTTGGGATCGAGATGATGAGCGCAAAATGAAGACACCTTCGATGGGCGCATTGGTAAGCGCCAAGGTTGCAGCCCCTCCGTACGGACAGCGCAAAGGATGGATTCCTCGAACTGATGCCGATTTTGGCGATGGAGGTGCTTTTCCGGAAATTCATGTGGCCCAGTATCCTTTGGGTAAGAAAGTGGAGCGAAAATTGGCGAAGATGCATCGGTTTATTTACATCCACTATCGTTCCTTTGGTGACAGGTATGGGTGCTCCCGGAAATGCGTCCAAGAAATCGAACGCGCTGGCGGTACAGCTAGACCAAACAGGGAAGGTGAAGTACGATGCCATTGCTCGCCAGGGCCACTCGAAGGACAAAATTGTGTATTCCAACATAAACCAACTGCTTCCAGCGGAAGTGCTGGCCGAGGACTCGGAAGAACTGCAAATGCCTGACCAAGAGACGATTAACGAAATAACGGAAAACACTCGCAAAGCGTTGGAAAAGCTGACAAATCAGAAGATCGTATCGGCTATGCCGGTGAGAGCCGCCGAAAAGCAAGCGCCCGCACAGTATATCCGCTACACGCCGTCCCAGCAGGGCGATGCGTTCAATTCCGGCGCGAAACAGCGCATCATTCGTATGGTGGAAGCACAAGTGGATCCGATGGAACCGCCCCGTTTCCGCATCAACAAAAAGATCCCCCGGGGGCCGCCTTCTCCTCCTGCACCGGTGCTGCACTCTCCCACGAGAAAAGTCACGGTAAAGGAGCAGAAGGAATGGAAAGTACCGCCTTGCATTTCGAACTGGAAAAACGCAAAGGGTTACACTATTCCGCTGGACAAGCGTCTTGCTGCCGATGGCCGGGGTTTACAGCAGGTGCACATAAACGAAAAGTTCGCCAAGATGGCCGAAGCACTGTACATCGCCGATCGTAAGGCACGAGAGGCCGTGGAGGCTCGTGCACAGCTGGAAAAGAAATTGGCCCAGAAAGAAAAGGAAAAGAAGGAAGACATGCTTCGCCAAATGGCTCAGCGTGCGCGAGACGAGCGGGCGGGGATTCGTCATCCGGATGCAGCTGGCGAAAGTCTTGCCGGGGGCTCGGGTACGACCGATTTGCGCGAGCGAGATGAGATACGTGCGGAAAGACACCGCGAACGAGCCCGCGATCGTAACCTTGCACGAGCTGCCCCGGAGAAGCGGTCGAAGCTACAGCGTGAGAGGGAGCGTGACATTTCGGAACAGATTGCACTGGGAATGCCAGCCAAAACTAACCTGGCAGGTGAATCCCAATTCGACCAGCGTCTATTCAATACCTCAAAGGGTATGGACTCTGGGTACGGGGACGATGAAGCATACAACGTTTACGACAAGCCGTGGCGTGACTCGGGCACCCTTGGACAACATTTGTACCGGCCGAGCAAATCAATCGACAACGACGCATACGGTGCAGATCTGGACAAGATCGTCAACACCAACAGATTCGTTCCCGATAAGGAGTTCAGCGGAACGGACCGCAGTGCACAGAATGTACGGCAAGGGCCGGTACAGTTCGAAAAGGAAGAGGATCCCTTTGGTTTGGACCAATTTTTGTCAATGGCTAAGAAGGCGCCTAAAAGGAAAGAAGATTCTTTTGCTGGCGCAAGTGGTAGCGGTAGCAGTAGCCGTGATAAGGATCGTAAAAAACGCAGGGATTAGAAGAAAATGTGCATTAGCAAATCTTGGCGTAAATCAACGAACGCTTATTTGGCATCAATCTGTATCATTTTAATTTCAAAACTACATTGAGTTGTTGGTTTATTAAAGAATCACCCAAAAAAACACTTTCAATGAAATTTAAACCGTAATGAAGCGCATCAGTTGTTGAGAAAGAGACTAAGTAGAGCAAATGTTTGGACGCTTTGCTTTTTCGATGAAGCAAAACAAATAATATCAAAATACATAACAAAAGGCCCTAGGCCTAGCACCGTTTCTTTCTAAAATCAAAACAAACTGCCTCCTGGCAAAATCCTCCACAGCGGTGAAAAGCGAGCGTTACGCTGAATCTCGCAAAACAAATGTACACATGAACTTAAAAGAAAAATATCAATTATCATATATTCTGATTCTGATATCAAAATACACTTGAAAACATATGAACTAGCATTCCTGATTCATTTGAGCTGTAGTCGTGGGAAACTCCTCTCCAAAATGCGTGCACCGCAAATGGTAGCGTATGTCCAACACGGTGATATAAACGCAACACAATGGCCAACTGTCAAATGACGATGGAATGCCAAAATAGAAAAAAAGGAAAGCAAAAAACACTGTTTCGTTTGAAACAATTTGCCGAAACAATGGTCGTAGCAGGGCAGTGATTTTGTGTAGATGTTATTCGCTTTAATTTCATTGCTTCTCTTAAAACAAACAGCACAATCGTTCGGAACTAAAGTACGTGTGTGATCTCGTGACTACCCGCAAAAGTCCACCGTTTGCCGTTCGTCCCGTAGCAATCGAGCTGAAAAATTGGTTACCCTGCGGACAAGATAACTACCTAAACCTGCTACCATCCGCCCTCCGCCAGCATCGTGCGACAATGACCCAGCCCCTTGCGGGTGACAATAGATGGAGTAGGCATGCTGTAGCATAGCGGTGTGCTGTCACCGTGTACGTCGTCTAATTAAATATCATCACAGGTCGCTGCCTTCACCTCGTACCATCGCGGATATCGCAGTAGTGTTCATCGGAGAAAAGTGAAACGAAACATTTGTATGCCCTTCTATTTGGATCTTTGTTACCCAGGTGGCTATCTTTTACTGTGCCACACAAACATTTGACTGAGCTTTTCCAACACCAACTTTGGTGGCTAATCGTGCAGCAGCACAGCAACGTCGTCCGTGTTCCGGTGTTCACCATCGATCCTCACCATCGAACAGTCCTTGGGTGGACATGAGTAGCGGTAGCGCCAGTACTGCTAGTACTGCCGGTGGTACTACTACTTCGGCCGATGGTACGACTTCCTCTTCCTTTTGGCGCAACAATAGCCGTACCATACCCGGACGACCTACCACGGTCACCAATCGTATAGGGAGCGGGCGGACTATCGGAGCTGGCTCATCGGGTGGCAGTTCGTCCTTCCAGGATTATCAGGACTCCGTTAGCGATGCGTGGGACCTCGGCGACGATGAATTCTGCATTATTTCCGGTGTAGTGGATACGCGCATATCAAAACGAGCTTCACAGACAGCGGCACTGAATGTGATTAAAACTCACAAGAGTGGTGCTGGCGGCAGTGTATCTAAACCACAAACCTCCGTCCACCTGGACACACAGGAATTATTGCCTGGCCCCGCTACGAATCCGATTGAGCAACAGCAGAGCGGTGGTGATGCGCACGTGGAGGCAGAGTTGAGAATAGAAAGCTTAGATATCCAATCCCAGTCCCAGCAGCAACAACATCAGCAACACCAACAACAACAACAACAGCAGCAGCAGCAGCAATCGTCCAACGATGGAGTGGGATACGCGCACGATCAACGGTAAATGACCGTGATTAGGGTAGGTGCCACATTATCGTACTTTCTTCTAATACCTACTTTTTTTGAATTTCAGACTTCGACAACGGTTTCATGCGTATCCTGGACGTCCACAATTATTAAAACTTTCCTCAAATGTGGCGTCGAAGGATGTGGAGTGTGAATCAAAGTACGAAAAGTTTAGTAACATCCTCGAGGCACCGCTACTGAATCTGATCGCGCTAAAGGAACTCAGTTGGTCGGGTGTGCCACGCAAAATGCGAGCAGTTACCTGGCGACTGCTTTCGGGTTACCTTCCCACCAGTTTAGAGCGCCGTCAAACGGTGCTGGAACGGAAGCGTGTCGACTACAGAAAGCTGGTGCAGCAGTACTTTGATGCGGACTGTCGCGATGAAAGTCAGCAGGACACCTACCGCCAAATCCATATCGATGTTCCCCGAATGAATCCACACGTGGCGCTGTTTCAGCAGAAGCTCGTACAGGAGATGTTTGAGCGAATACTGTTCATCTGGGCCATCCGACACCCCGCTTCGGGGTACGTGCAGGGTATCAACGATCTCGTAACACCATTTTTCATCGTTTTTCTACAGGAAGCTGTCGGACCGGGTACGATCGATGATGCTACAACCTGCTGTCCTTAGTGTGACAATAACAGTAATGAGTGTTTGTTTGTTTGTTTGTTCATCCTTTAGATAAAGATTTGGAGCAGTGCCAACTGAGTGACCTCAGCATTGAGCAGCGGGACATTATCGAATCTGATTCATTTTGGTGTTTGTCCAAATTTCTCGATTGCATCCAGGATAATTACATTTTTGCACAGCTCGGGATACAGGCAAAGGTCAATCAGCTGAAGGAACTGATTCAGCGAATCGATGGTACGAAGTCTCTTCGATTGTGAGTCGTCGGGGTTCTAACCAGGCCTGTATAACATTGCTTTGCTCCCCAGGAACGCTGCACAGACATCTGCAAATGCACGGAGTTGACTATCTGCAATTTTCGTTCCGATGGATGAACAATCTCCTAACACGTGAACTGCCACTCTACTGCACTATCCGGCTGTGGGACACCTATTTGGCCGAGTCGGACGGTTTCGCCGTGTTTCAACTGTACGTGTGCGCCGCATTTTTGCTCCACTGGCGGGAACAGTTGCTGCAGGAAAAAGATTTCCAGGTCAGTTGCATTAGTACTGTGGGTGGGGATGCGCACGATAAACCATATCCAATCTTTCTCCCGTCCAGGGTTTGATGCTGTTGCTGCAAAATCTGCCCACACACAACTGGATGGATTCGCATATCGGAGTGCTGGTCGCCGAAGCGTTTCGCCTTAAGTTCACCTATGCCGATGCCCCAAAGCACCTCGAAGCCAAAAGTTGACCCGTAATGACACTAGATGGTGGGTATTATCAAAACTACTGTAGAAACTATTTGTACAAGTTTATTTGAAACAATCGCGCAAGTGTTGTTTCTACGCCGCTCCGAACATCAATGGCGGGACGGACGATTCAATTCACTCAATACGATGCTATTACGATTTTGGTTTAGGAAGAACGATAATACGCTGAAAGAAAAAGGGTTTATAAATGATGATGCATGCAGGGTTAAAATCTTGTAAAACAAGAACTGCATTTCTACTTCTGGACAAAGGGAACAAGCCACACAATAGATGGCACGTGTCTTTGCATAATGTTTTCGTTTGTGTGCGGTGCGATGTTGGCTGCGTTTCGGTTTACTGGCAACTGAAATCATTTTTTTATCGTTATCGATCTGTGCATATAAAAATCATCGAATCCCGGAACATTTGTAATTTGCCCGTTTTTCCTTTTTGATAGAAGCAGAAAAAACACCTTATTTAGCAAAAAAAAAAACCGTCAAAAAATGCGTAGCACATTGCAAACATCGAAGCCAGGTGAGAACTGAGTGAGAACGGTGCAAGGATGAAGAACTGAAGGCAAAAAAGGAACTGTGTATCTAGCAGCAGAAGATTATATAAAACACAAGAGAGGATAACTACAACCAATTAGCTAATTATAAGAAAATAAATCATAAATAAATAAATCAAACCAATATCGGACAGCTTTATAGCAAACGGTATCAGTGAGGGGCTTTGTGTGTTATCTCACGTTCGTCGAAGAAATTGATAACCAAGACAATGAATGAGATATTTTGGACTTGCATAAAGACTCATACCAGCTCTATAAGAATAGTTTGTCATCACTACTTTGTACGCCATTTAAACCATGATTCATTATTCAAAATCGACAAAGTTTGTTTGTATTGTCCTTTAATTTTTCTTTTCTTATCTGCGATAAGAATCCAGCGGACAATCTATTAACCAACATTACAAACTACGACAAATAATACAAAAAAGAAAAACCCCTGTTCAAAGTTGTTACCTTCAGTAACAATCCGCATCGTTCACCTCAGCCGCGTAGTACGAAAACAACACGTCCTCCAAAAGTGAACCGAAGCTTTCCGTGTTCTCTAGCCATCGCTGCCGACTTGCCACGATCGCAGATAGATCAAGTGACTGTACGGAGCGCAAAAACTCTTCCGCACTGACGGAAGCATACTGTCGGAAAAGGTCCACATGTCGGAGTGTTTCGTCACAGCCGCAATCGTTACCCGTTTGACGCCCGTAGGCAGTCGCCACGTTCGTCATGTGAGGATTGTAGGTCACTGAAAGAAGGTTCATATCGTTGAGGTTCACAATAGAATCAATGATTTCGTCGGCATTGGCCGAACTGCACGCCACATTGCCGCTGTTGTAATCAGCATCGTTTCTACGCTGATGTCGAGGAGGTATCGTGCCAGTCCCCCCGGTACTTTGGGTTGCGGCGGCAGCTGTCGATTCCAATTGAGCCTGATTTTGTAAAGCGCCCGCTTCCATCGAAGATCGCTCAGGAGGTTTCACCTCGGAGTAGTTCGTATCGATAACCGACAATCGCCCTACCGAAGGTGAAGCTTGCTGCGAGTTTGAGCTGTTCGTAGATGATGCTCCTTGTACCGTGGCATTTGCCTTCGCCAATTCGCCTTTAGATTTTGATGGATATGCTGCGGAAGATCCAGACCGCAAAACAACTTGATAATAGTCTAGAAAGTTGTACTTGTTCAAATGCGACATCAGTTTATCGATGATGGCAATTGTTTCTTTGACCACTCCAAGATCACAATCGTCTTTGAGACAGGCGAGCAGCACTCCCAGGCATCCGCGCAACGATAGCTCATTAAGTACCTTCATTAGGCGTGTTTGAATTTCCCGATCGGTAAGTGTAACGATTTTTTTATGCTCCTTCGAGAACGTAACCGCAGGGAAGGTTCCGTCAATCATCCCTTGATGTTGAAACTGTCGGCACATAACCAGGCGCCAAAACTGAAGCGCATTAATCTTCACCTCCCAGTACAGATCGTTTGCGGCAGCATACGCTAGCACGGAAAACACACTGTCCAAACATTGCGGTTGTATTTTATGATTGGCGTAGATTTCCTTTACCGTATTGACGGCTTCGCGGCGAACCACTCCTTCACTTTCGTTATCGATAACGTCGATCAGGTGATTCTGAAATTGGTTAAATCGCATTTTTATTGCCGGCATATGAAACGTTCCGCCGTATGCCGTACCATTAAGGAAAGCTTTGAAAGCGAATGATCCCACAGCAACCGAATCTTGACCATCAACGTCAGGCAGCGAAGGGCCGAAGCGCGGACGTACGCTTCAGTGTCGTTCTTTGCTGCAGCTTCTACAACCGGGATGATATCACAATCGAGAATATGCTTTTGGAAAGCGGGAAATTCTGTGAAGAAAATAACCACATTAATATGGTTCATTCATGACTAACCTTAAGTACTGCTGTTGCGAACGATGGTGCTACTGATTTCCGATATGCTGACAATCGATGCGAGCAACTCGAGTGCCGAATCCCTTGCCTCCCAGCTGAGATCGTGCAGGCGTTTATAGATTATGTGGCCGACATGTTCCAGTCCCGATCCAGAGATATTATCCATCAGCAGGGCAAGGTTTGGTGCCAAGAAGTGCTCGATGGAGGTTTGGGTGAGTTTTAGTGCAAGCACGACCAGCTGTAAAAATGATTAATTTGGTGTAACAAATTCTGGACCTCAAAGTTCAATACCGTATCTTCGTATGAGAAGCGGTAAACTAGACATCTGAAGTCGAAAACATCTACAAGTATATAACAATACCTAAATAATGTTTACATTGTAACGATGTACTCACCCTCGGAGGAAGATTGGGGTTTGCCAGCAAGTTTAACATGAAATTAACAATCGCTGTCGATTCGATGCATTCTTTCCAGGTGATTTTGAAGTTTTCGATCAATGACATCAACCCATTGATGATTGCGGACAGGAGATTAGGTTTGCTCAGCATAAGATCCGCCTTGCCGAAGACGCTTCTTTCTCCCTCGACCGAGCAGCACATATCGGGAAGGAACTCCTTCAGCAAGTACACGAACGCTTGAAACGCAATGACAGCTCGCGGACGGGGTAGCTTGTGTGTGGTCACAATTCCTTGAATTGATTTACATGCCAACTCGGTCACATTTAAATTGTACGCCTGAAAAATGTCCCGGCAGGCGTAAATCAGCCGTATGGTAAACTCGCACGCAATGTCGTACAGCTGTGTGCAAAACTTTTCGATATAATCCGGCAAATCTTTCGTGGCGAAACACTGCATTTCGTACACAACCGGAAAGAGCTGCAGCAGTAATATTTGGTCGCCAAAACGAATGCTCTGATTTTTCAGTACAACCTCTTCCGGTGCGCGATCGCCAAGAATGCGCCACAATGAATGGTGTGTTTCGGCCATCAGCATCACGTTCTGGACGTTGCCCCGTCGGATGGAAAAGTTGACGTAGTTTAGAAAGTTTATGGTGTACCGATCGAAGGTCAGATCCACTGCCACCGTGTCCTCCGGTGGGATTTCCATCGTGCACAACCGGGCACAGTTGGCGAAGATGTGGGTTTGCCAGATTTTGGCAAGGTACGTATGGTCGTGCATGGTGTCAGTAAACTTCCAGAGATTGCGTTCGAATTTGTACGTGTAGAGGATGAAGTACGCGACCCGGGTGCGTTGTTTTGATTCGATGATTTTGCGAAACAGCGTTTGCATGAGGTTTAGCAGTGGAGAGATGATTTTTTGCGAGTTATAATCATTCACCAACACCGCATCGTCCTGCTCCGGACTCTTCCAAACACAGTCAATCAGAGGAGACAGGATGGTGCGCACGATTTCCTTCACCTCTTCGTAGTCACCCATCGTACAGAAGCGCTCCAGCACCTCGTAAATGAACAGCGACGTCTCGCGCGTTATGTAGATCGTCTGGTAACCATTGTAGTAGTCCAAACAAATCCGCCAAGAACCGGATTGCTTGATCCACGACATGCCCATTGCATGGCGAGAGATTGCCTTCAGCACCAGCACGTGGCCCAATTTGATGGATGGGTTTTGTAGCTTCCCATTACGCTGAATACACTCCTGAAAACGATCCAGCATCCGGCTTCCATTTTGAATGCGTGAAAAATCCCACTCGTTCTCCACGATCATCGCCAGCAGCTGAAGCGTGAAGGCGGAAATATCTGTCGATGGGGCACGATCACTTTCCCATTGCTGCAGTATGCTCTCTAGCCATTGGAATACTTCCGTAGACTTGACAAATTTACGATGGTCTGGAAGTAGTGTAAAAACAGCATTCATCGATAATGGCAGTGTCTATACAAACGTTTCGTAACATTAGAGTTCCTCGTCACTTACCATCGCAATACTTGCCGGACAGGTGACTGATTATCATTTCAAGATACACATCATTGTTGATCTTAAATCCGCGGTTCAGGAAAGCTGTTAGCACCTTGTGAAACTTTTCTTGGCAAGTATCGTCCGTGCATGGTTGGGGTCGATCCTGTTCCATAGGGTTGCTTGTCCCGCTGCCAGGATTGCTGCCCATCGTTGATGAGGCTGCATTGATTTCGGAAGCCATCGTATTCTTATCACCAATGTTTGTTTCAGTTAAGGTACACTGGATTCCCAAATAGCAGCGTCACCATTGTTCTGATGCAAACCTTACAACAACAGCCGGTTTTCAAGGGTGAAGAAGGCACTGAGAATGTGCGAAATCATTCGTACAATAACAAATAAACAGAAATACTTTAACAAAATATTAAGACACTGATTTTAAAGAACGCTGGGAGTTTCGGTGCAAATCATCGTGTTTTCGAAGCGATGCTGCAATGTTATGACAGCCGTCAGATAAGCGCTGTGTGACAGATGACAGCGCTGTGCATCAGCATTTGACAAAGAGAGGTTACACCATTTTTTCTAGAATTGACACTCAATGGTACGATTTAGAATGTAGTACAGGCGGTCCCCGAGATACACGGTTAATGGGGACCGAAAACGGCCGCAAAATACCGCGTATCTCGAATTTCCGCGTAAGTCAAATCTCGTGAATCCCAGCTAAAATTTCACTAATTTTCGTGTAATTTTGCTATAAGGGGGCGGTTTTAGTCACTGTATGAGTTATTTTATATGATTCTTACTGAATATAACAGTTTTAAACCTTTTGAAATAGTTTTTAACATTCGATCGAAACGGAAATTATTTGGCAATTTACAATTGATGTGTCAAATCAGTACAATTTGGTCAAAGAACTGTCAAATTTAGAAAACCGTGTATCTCCGAATCCGCGTATAAGAGGTACCGTGTATCTCGGGGACCGCCTGTATTGTCGTCTGCTATCTCTGATTATCGATAAAATAAGTTCTCCTCAATCAGCTGCGTCTGAAAATCTGCTGGCTATGTAGGGAAGCTAAGCTCCTGGTGTGAAATTGAACTGAAAAAACGACAAGGCGCAGTGGTGCTAAAACATTGTACGAATCAAGGCTGTTGTACCCCAAGTGCCACAAATCCACTAAACGACCACTAAACGGCTTCTAAACGCCTCAAATTCTCTACCTAAACGGAATATAGAAAGACTTCGTTTAGCAGACGGCAAACGACTCATGCATTCTAAAAATAGCAAAAAAGCTGGTGGCGCCATCTGTTTGTGGGATACCCAACCTGTGGAGCTTCCTCGCTTGGAGGAGAGCTTTCTCATTTCCTCTGTACTGTTGTATGGTTTCGCATTGAAGTTATGCATCGCTAGAACTAGAACGGCGATACGATTGTTTAAATACTAAACTCCAACAGAAACCACCAGTACTGAAGCAAGTGAGATTTGAGTAATGGTCGTTGGTGTTGATACCCACGTATCTGACCACACGACCATTCATATAGATTTTTGCTCAGAAAGTTAGAAGGCTATATAGGTCATTATAAGATGAAACTTGTCGAAACACATTGCAAGAAAAGGATAGCAATATAATGATGAGTTGTAATACGCCATCTATTGATCAAACCAATGAAGCTGTGAAGCTTTCATTTTTTTCCTATGGATATTCAATTTTCCAGTCGTTTAAGCTTAATCTGTGGCGCTTGGGACTGATATAACCCAAGTGCCACAAATCCACTAAACGACCACTCAACGGCTTCTAAACGACTCAAGTTCTCTACCTAAACGGAATATAGAAAGACTTCGTTTAGCAGACGGCAAACGACTCATTCATTCTAAAAATAGCAAAAAAGCTGGTGGCGCTCTCTGTTGGTGGGATATCCCAACCAGTTGAGCTTCATCGCTTGGAGGAGAGCTTTCTCATTTCCTCTGTACTGTTGTATGGTTTCGCATTGAAGTTATGCATCGCTAGAACTAGAACGGCGATACAATAGTTTAATTACTAAACTCCAATGGAAACCACCAGTACTGAAGCAAGTGGGAATTGAGTTATGGTCGTTGGTGTTGATACCCACGTATCTGACCACACGACCATTAACATAGATTTTTACTCAGAAAGTTATAAGGCTATATAGGTCATGATAAGATGAAACTTGTCGAAGCACATTGCAAGAACAGGATAGCAATATAATGATGAGTTGTAATACGCCATCTATTGATCAAACCAATGAAGCTGTGGAGCTTTCATTTTTTTATATGGATATTCAATTTTCCAGTCGTTTAAGCTTAATCTGTGGCGCTTGGGAAAGCATCGCTACACGGTGTTATCAAACATTTGACTCAATGCAAGAAAAGGGCAGCAAATCAACGGTTATTAAAATGGCTTATGGTGATCGAAATATGGAAGCTTTGTAGCGTCTACTTTTTGTTTATTGTTTTTGTGTAATTTGCACAATTCATACCTTTTTATGCTGCTTTTTGTAAAAATGTAGCAGCATCGTGCAAACATGGTGAAAAATGGTGTTAACAATTCAGAATTATTTTGACGTTGCCAAAGCTCGCTGTTGACTAACATGGCTTCTTGTGAGATCCAATGAGCCTACCTGATCGTCTCATGATCCACTCGCTCCCCTGATTTGAACCTCTGTGGTAGCATAAAAAACAATACTGTGTGCAGCTGCTGTTCGAGAAAAAGTGTGAACAGCAGAAGTAATAACTCTTGGATTATGCAGTTCGCGTAGATTACTTACCGTCGAAGCGTCGGGTAAATGAAAAGTGTGCTTAGCTAGTAATCTAGTGCCGTGAAAAGATTGATTTAGCGTTACTCGAGAGGGGTTTTTCCGCACTTCCACAGCATTGCAGCATTGCGTTGGCCTTTGTGTGGCTTTCAACCTCAGGAAGGAGTTGCAGTGGTACCGTTGTTTTGAGAGGGTGTGTAGAAAGCGGTGTCTGACATAGTGCAACTTTTGCTAGGGTATATAGATTCCAGTGCTTCCCAAAGTATGGTTCCGCTTTAAGGTACCGTGCAAGAACTTGGCAGGCGTTTTCTGTGTGCCAGTATGAAAGCATTGTACGAATGGTGAAAAATGTAGCAGAAATCTGTTTACTGTACCAGTGCCCCGTTCGCGGTGTCCCCGTCTCAGCAAGCGTTATCGCTGGAAGAGGTCCGGTTGGTGTTGGGACGAATCGCAGTGCGGCGATTCTTGTGCTGTCTGCTGTTTCCTTTCTATCTTCCCTTCCGCCACCATCGCTGCATGTCCGGTGTTGGTAGTTCGTCGGCCTCGTTCATTCTCCATTTCGCCGCCACGAGCACGCGCGACAGCTATCTCACTGGCGGCAGTGTGTGTGAGCGATAGAGAGAACGTAGCGATGTGAGCAGCGCACTAGCAATAATACTAAAAACAGCAGCGGCGGTGCGATAGTGCCAGCGACATCGCTTGAAAAGGGTGCGAAGTGCGACAAAACGATACCGCAACCGCTTTTTCCGTGAACCGAAGCAAGAGAGAAACGTAGAAGAAAAGTGTTTGCCGGGATGAAGGTTGGTATGTGTGTTCAATCGAAAAATGACAATTTGTGTAAAACGTATCAAATGTGCAAAGAAAAGATGCTCATGTTCTGATCAGCAAAGTGCAATTTCCTCCGCTTACAGCCTAGCGCTCTGGTACATGGTGTAGGGTTTCCTAGCTTCCGTGGAGAAAATCTGCTCCTGGCTAGCAGGAGGCCTGGGTGGGCTAGTGGAATAGCTGGTGGAAAAAAGTGTTTGCCTTATTGGGAGTCTTCTTTACATTGCTGCTTGTTGGGGCCTGTGTGTGTGTGTTAGCGCGAGTAAAAAAATGCGAGATAGTGCGCTGTCGACGACGTTGGTAATCTTTGCTATTTTCGGCCATTCTAGTTTGATGTACGTAAAAGTATTTGTGTGGCGTGTGTCTGGTGTAAGTGCAAGTGTGTGAGCGTGCGTGCGTGCGTGCGTGCATTATCCCATGCTTTGGGTGATTTCACGCCCTCCTTATAGTACGCCGGTTGGGGCCATGTTTCGTATCGCAAGCAAAACCCTGCTTTATTCGCAATTTGTGACGTGCTGATGTGATCTGCGGAGCATAATAAAAGCGTTTTTCTTGTGTTGCTCCTTCGATTTCAAATAGTATTGTGCTTGCTGAACTGCATAACGAAAAGAATGGAACGAGACGAAACGGCGAATCAATAGCTGATAGCTGCGATGCTGTAGCAGCAGCCATAGGCAGCTAGTAGCGCGCATAATCATCGTGTATTAATCTGATTATTCTATTGTGCCCTAGCTAATACGTGATAACTTAATGTGCGTACATATTCGGTTAAACGCTTAAAGCGCTCAGGAACGTCGCAGCGAGCTACATTCGATTACAGATTGGATAAAACAATCGGCAGCACAAAATGTCAACATCATCAGAAAGGTGCGTATGTCCCATCGATGACTACAGATAGATAGCTTCACACCTTCTTCTTACTGTTCTTTCCGGCACATCGTACACACCAATACCAACGACCGTTACCGACATGCGTTCTGCGTGCGCCGTGTCGGATAGAGTTGTTTGTAGCGTTGTGCTCGTAGCGGCTTTCTGAGTTGTTGATGATAATTTTGTGCGCCGCCCTTATTTAAAGGGCGAGTCGCCAGGAACAACACAGCTGCTACAATGCGTGCGAGAGCGTGTCTCGTTTTAAGCTGCTTTCTGCTGCCTTCTGGTATAGCTGAGATTCGGCATGGCATGGAACAGAGTCAAAATCGATACAAAACACGCTTGTGTTTACGTTCAAGCAGCCACAGAACGTAGCAAGCCTTTCCTTTTCTTGGCAAGCGTGCATGCTTTTGTTGTTTTCTGTGCAGTGCTGTTCGAAGAACCTTCAACGAGATCGATCAGCAAGTGATGTAAACGCGAGCAAGCAAAAGACGTGACTAGGATGCGTTGGGATGTTGTTTTTATGATGTTAGTTTCTTGCAATGATTTGTTTTGTGAATATTTTTGTTAACAATTTTGTTGTTGTTATCAACTCTGCTCAAACCGGGGGCAATCTTGAGGCGTGACCGATTTTGTGATGTCCCCAATCAGTTCGGCGTTTCGGCGGAGGGTTCTAATACATCTTAACTAACTTTGTTTTCATTTTCTTTTTCGTTCAATCATTGAATAGGGTGGAATGGGTGGAAATTATCGAGCCCCGAACCAAGGAACATATGTATGCTAATTTGACGACAGGCGAGTGCGTGTGGGATCCCCCTGAGGTAAGTGATTTTAAGTATTTGTGATCGAAATAAACAATAATAATTATAATAAGATTAATAGAGATACAATTCTTGTTTGAGTAAATAGTTCATGGGTTTCGGGTTAACTGTTAAACATCTTCTTCTTCTTCTATTTGGCGTAACGTCCTACGCGGACATTCCGGCTTATACAGGGGTTCGAGGCTTAATTCATTACCACGCAGCCGGATATTCAATCCTTGCTACGGGGGGGGGGGGGGGGGGGGGGGGGGGGGGGGCGGTCCATTCTAAACATGAACCCATGACGGGCATGTTATTGGGTCGTTCGAGTTGACGTCTGTACCACGGGACCGCCGCACTGTTAAACATACACACTAACAACTGTTAAACATACACATACACGTTCTGCTCATGTTCATCCCAGTTTCATAAAGTTTTTTTTTTTTTTAAGATTTCAACTGTTGTATTTTGTCAAAACAAGTTTGGTGATTTGGAATGTACTCACGGTCACCACGAAATTTCAGCAAGAACAGCACAGTGGTGTGAAGATTTTACACAACCAAAACGGCTGCCAATTCTTTCGCATTAATCCAGCAAGCCGAAATCTCACCTGAAATTTTATCGTGGTGTCTGTAAGTGCTCACCAAATCAATTTTTTTTAAAACATGACATTAATGCTAAAATTCAGCAAAACTATCTATTACTGAATAGCGTTCAGTAAAAAACTTCACTGAAGCAAATTTAGAAAATTTGCTGTATACAGTCTTTTCCCCAGTTACATGGTTTGTGCGTTCCCGAGGAATCCCGAGCGTAACTCTAATATTCGCGTAGGGGAACTGGGGGTAGTTTCGGCACCTTAAGGTTTTCCTCTGATTGCAATACTTTTACCACTGTAAACTTACTAGTAGACATCGAAAAAGCTCTATTGGTTTATTATGTACCATCTTACGAGAAACTACGGTTCCTGGATTGATTTTGATAACATTTTGAAAAAAATAAAAAAGTGTGTTTTTTGTTGCGTCACGACTGCAGTGCGGGTAAGATCGACACCATGATGGGGTAAAATCGACACCTTGGGGGTGATTTCGACACATTAGTTTTAGCTTTTAAAATAACGACCTCTGATGGCCTGTAGTTTTCATTGAAATTCAGCAAAGTATTTCGTATCAATTTTATGAAAAATTAATTATTGAATTGATTATTGAAATATACGAAAAAAATGAAGTTACAAAAAAGAACTAAAATTTCATTACAAATAGCATCGGACCAGACTCCATATAGTAGAAGCTGCGGCGATAGCATCTGGTTTACGGAATGATTGGTAAAGATCCCTTTAAAAATCAACCTGGCAGCTATCTTCCAGTAATCTGTTTTCTTTTTTATAAAGTCTAAAAGTGTTCAATTTTATTTTTCTCTGCCAACTCGAAAGCCAAAAGTCGAACATCGGCCAATGTGATTCCAAACCAGCGACTATTTTTTTCTTCAGTTAAGCCTACCCGGCCTAAAGTCAGCCTAAAATACGGTCAAAGCCATAACAATATTAATTTTCATAAGCCAACCATATACAAAGTACATGTTTTGAGTCCGAGTTTGGCAAACGTTCTGTGAGAGAATAATAGCTAAATTCCATAATTATAACTTCCTAGGTTTGTTGACATCTTGAATTTTAAAGCTTCTACGGTATTTTTAATTGCGTGTTTGTTCAGCTTGATTATTACGTTTGTCGTACATCGTTAAGGGACATCTGTATAAAATACAGGCACTTTCAAATTACGATATAAAAAAGTTAACATGCTAAAAATAAGCATTACACTACTACCAAGTGGGGTGTCGAATTTACCCCCATTGGCCGTACAAGTTTTAGTGACATTTTATATTATATAGTTTAATATAAAAATTACGCCCTGTGATACAGAACTAATCAATAGTATTTATAAAACAATACTATTAACACGGAAACTATAATTTTGTTGCAATAACGCCACAATTCCTTAAGTCCCAGAAGTAAAAACTTACATCGGCTGTCAATCAGAACCACCATGTGTTTATTTTGTTGTTTTTTGACAATTGACAGGTTTCTGATCAGTGAAATGTGACTCAAATATTCGAAACAGTTGACATAAATAATATGTATAAGTTTTTTGTCTTCAAAAAGTTCTATAAATACAAAAACGGCAAGGTGTCGAACTTACCCGCAGTGTCGAACCAACCCCGACTTCCCCTAAGTCGAATTTCGCGATTTTTGACCAAAATACAATTGGTTTCTTGGTATTTTTATGCAATTAAGTAGTTTTATACACTTTATTATTTATTTGATATGATTCGTGCACAACTATCTGATTTTTTTTCGCTTGTAAGAGGATTAAATTTATTAGCAATTATGTAATTTTACCTGCACTGGACAATTCTTGAAGCAAATTGTATTGATTTGACATTTAATCTGTCAAATTTAGAAAACCGCGTATCTCCGAATCCGCGTAACTAAAGAACAGACTATACTTTGTTTCGAGTTTAGCTCTACTATGCAAGAACCCATCGTTTTACAATACTAAAAATGTATCAAACATTAATTCTATAATAATGAAAACGTATTGAAAGCCATGAGTTCAGTGCATGTGCAAATTCAATACTGCAGCGAACTGTTTTTAACTGAGTTTACTATCCCGTGCGTGACATAATGATGCGTTCAAACTAAAAAAAATAAATATTCGCACAAATTATTCTCGCTGGGACTACCTGCGGAAGTCTGGAATGATGGTCAAACAGAACATGTTTAGCACATTGTTAATATGTGACCGAATTTAGACAATAATTAGAGACAAAAAGAAAAACAGACACACAAGCACTTACACGCACAACTAAATTGAAGGGTTAATCAAAACAAAACTAGTATGAAAAGGGAAAGTGATTTTAAAGTGTTGTGCTTTTGTGCGATATTGTGCTCAGAACATTGTCAGCTACATTGCACTTTTAAGTATACGAACCTGATGCAATTTTAAAACTCGACTGTAAATATCGTTTCATTATGCTGCACTATTTAAATTTCTTAGTAGTACAAATATGTCCGATCTTCAAGCGTCTGCAATGATGTGTTTATAAGGAGCTACGTTGCTACTCATAAAATAAGAGCATCGCTACGCGAGGTAGAGGCGCGTTTTGTTAAGATAGTGTACTTGTAAAGAGAGAGAGAGAGAGAGAGAGAGAGAGAGAGAGAGAGAGAGAGAGAGAGAGAGAGAGAGAGAGAGAGAGAGAGAGAGAGTGCATTACGTGGACCAGTGAAGCGTCGTTGTAACGTTTCACTTTTGCTGTAACATTCCGGGCGATTTTTTTTTGTATTGCTGCTTGGAGGTGCGTTGTATTGGTTGGTAAATGCAACGATCAATGATCACGTCAAACATACAGCGTTTAGAAACGTTCGCCTTTCGCACTTTCCGTAGGAGCCGATATTGACATCGTTTCACTTGTAGTGCTGTGTTATTGTCTCAAGATTGACATGGTGCTTGGCCAAATGTTCATCCATGTTTTTACTTACAGGGTTTCTCAAGCCAGCTCAACATCGAAACACTATTTTTCGAACACGTTAAACGATTGTCAACATCGTACATACAATCCGAATCCGTAAACTCTTTTCAATTTGGTAACACTAGGTTTTGAACGCATAAAATCCCAACTCGAATCTGGAAAATGTATAATGGGTGACAAGACAGCCAACATAAATTTTCCAGATTCGAGTTGGGATTTTACGCATTCAAAACCACCTAGTGTTACCAAATCGAAAAGAGTTTACGGATTCGATTTGTATGTACGATGTTGACAATCGTTTAACGTGTTCGAAAAAGAGTGTTACGATGTTGAGCTGGCTTGAGCAACCCTGTAATTACCAAGTACAGTGAAGGCATGTACAATGCAAGGGCGGTCCCATGGTACAATAGCCAATTCGCAAGACTCAACATGTTGTCGTGAAATCAAGTCTAGAATGTACCGCCCCCCTGTGGCAAGAACTGACTATCCGGCTGCGTGGTACTGAATAAGTCTCGAAACCCTGTATAGACCGGCATGACCGCGTAGGACGTTACGCCAAGTAGAAGAAGAGAATAGAGTTTAGTGAAATTTCTATGAAATATATGAAGTCGCGCATGCAACCCTGCAAATCGTACTTTGCCGACCACTGGCTTAGATTGACTACGGTTGAGAAGCGCTATAAACAAGAGGACAAAAATGGAACGATATTTTTGTACAGCTGTTTTTGTTTAACAGTACCAAAACGAACATCCGTGACGCACAGCAAAGTTGTTCTAACTATTTTATGTGAATAAAGGGTTCTATTCGTAAAGGAACTTGACCTTGATTATTATTTGTTTGCCTTCTGTTTGCTTACGGGCTTGCAGATTGTTTGTTTTTTCTTGTCCATCGTCTTTTCAGGCTTTCCGTGGCTTAGACTACAGCCAGAGGCCAATGATGGCAAAAGAATGTTATTTTTAAAACTTGAGTTTACTTATTCACAGGCAAAGGTGTACTAGCCATCCACATGACGGAAGGTTATTTTAATTCTTAATTATTTAACCACTGATGAGCGCGTATTTTAAATAGACACATGTGTTTAGTCACTAAACTAGGGACCGCAGGCCGCATGTGACCTTCGTAAGCTCATAATGCGGCCTGCAATGACTTTGTAAAGGTTAAAAAGTTCAGTATTTTCACTATCTTTATGCGTTACTTGAAATACAATTCGGCCCACCAACTGAAAAATTTTGCAACCCCTGGGCTATACTAAAGATGTTTACCTATATTTCAAATTGATCATGTTCCTCAATATCTAACCTGCTGACAACTGTATACACTGTAAACTTATCATTACTTCAGAGTTTTAGAGTGTGCTAGTTGAGCTGAATTGTTAGTTAATTTAAAAATAAAATTCAAATAATAAAGCAGACAATGATGAAAATGACAGACAACACAGGAAATAACTTATTAAATGCAGGCGGAAGAATTGTGAAATGCATCTGCGTCTATGGATACGACATGCCTTAGTCGGTAATCAATTTCGTTTGAATAGCATGATCCTGATAATCCATCAAAGTCTTCTTTGTATCATGTATTATTATTCTGTGAAGGGGAAAGAGGTGGGACATCATCATGTATTATTCTCAAAATATGACATAAAATATAAAACATTTAAGTTGAAGGATGAATTACCACAAGAATGTGTGTTTTAAAAATATTATAATTATAATTATATTTGGCATTATATTTGGAATTATAATGGCATTTTATTTTATTTGATGAATTTATATCTATTTTTATAAGAAAAGTACTTCTGAATGAATGAAAAGGCTTCATGAAGTTTAATAGGTTAAAAAAGCTTATTAGTTTTAGAGAGCTTCTTCATTTTCTTAAGAAAATGGAAGGAAAAAATTGATAAAATAAGGAACTAGTTCCTTATTATTTGGCATTTTATCGGCTTTTCTACGGGTTTAAGCCATTTATCTGATTTTGTGAATGTTTTTTTTTGCGAATCAAATGGATTGAATACTCTCGAAAAGATTTGGTACATCTTCATCTTCAGATTCAATGGAAAATTGTATGAACCAATAGAGTGCTTCCTTTGGTAGCGATAATCGTTTTTCTCGTACTCGTTTTCTCGGTCAACAATCAACAACCACTTCTCCATTAGCGGAGGCTCCGTACACCAGCAATGAATTCACATTGCTTTTTCCAGATGTTTATGTAAATATTGAACAAAAATAAACTAGAGTGAGGTGCACGAGCTTGCTTTCGCCAGTGTGCGCCATTGACATGCTTCTAGTAAAGCCGTTGCAACGGAAGATGTTTGGTGTATATCGCAAACAGATTGATCCGCATGCCGCATAGAATGCATAGAATTACGTGTTTCCGAAAAAGGAACAACAAAAATCGTTTCTTGCCGAAATGTACCGATAGACAGAAAAAAGCATAGTCTTGCGCGCATCACTATTTGACCGAACCGCTATGAATCATTGGAATCAACTGGCTTCTTCGGACATATTTACCCGATTTCCATTCTTCTGGAAGGCAAAGAAAGCAGCCTTAATTGAATGTTATTATTAGTGATGTCGGTAATTGTGCTTGCTGCTCACAAACGTGATTGTTTTGACCTCAAATTATTTAAAAAAAGCTCGGTTGATCGGAGGTTGTGAAAATTGAGTCGTCCTCAGAGCATGGAATGCTGATAATTTTTGCAACAATCTTTTTTTTACTTTTTGGAACACTAGTAAATGTTTATATGGGAGAGTTGATATTTATTACAATTATCCATGGTGTTGCAAATATATTAAATAGTGTTTATTGCAATTGTTAGCATTCATTTTTATGGAACTTTAAACAAACTAGATGAGTTTTTTTTACAAAACATGTGCTGCTTTTCCTTGACCCTGTGACTAGCGCAGTCATACCGGCCTTCAATTGCCTTACGAGCGACCTGTATAGCTTAAACTACACGATGTAACCAAAACTTACAAAAGCGGCCAAAGTCATACAAAATCATCAAACTATTTGTGCTATGGCACGTTTTGATCTCCGACCCCAGAACCGAACCAAAATTTAACAGTTAAAAACAGACAACACTGTGCATACGGAGATAGTGGTGTGTTTTTTTTTAAATGAGAATAAGTGTCAGTAAGCATTTCGTAATTTAAATACGTTATTACATTAGATAAATATAAATATGATTACATTTTCATTTTTTATGCCGTTTTAATATTTAGAAGTGTGTAAAAAGAAATGAGGACTGTCGTTATATATGACTATCGAACATGGATTTCAATGCGTTAGCTTTAATTTTTCCTTGATGATGTAGCCTGGTTGAAATCGTTTCTACTTAGTTCAACTGTCACCCTGTATGGTGCGATAATACTCCATAATATTTTTCACGTGCCCGCTCATGACATGAAAATATTAGACGTGGAACAGATTGTTTTTGTATGGACACTTCTGATTGAATATTATCGAATATCATCTATTTTTGCTTCACATCGCGTCGCGCTATTTGACGATGTATCTAGGTGCACGGACCAGTGCATAACTATTGCAATGTAATACCCTCATAGTTAAGAGTCACCATGGACCCAACCTAGATGCGCTTCAGTATTGAAGTGATTTTTTGCCAAGCTTTTCCAAATTAGCCGATTTATGATTTATTTGTGGCTAGATGAGACAGATTCAAGAGCCATATTCCTTGTTAATTATATATTAATCCTTGATTTTTCCGTCCACTAGGTCAGCTCGTTAGAGTATGAACCAATAGGATTGAAGCTGCCAAAAAAGAGTAATGTAAAAGAGTCGCCAACTTCTGGTCCGTGGCGCAAACAGACGTTTTCCGCGAAAGAATTAATTTTCTAAAATGAATAGCTTGTTACGATGCATATTGTACAGTTTTTTTTCCCACAGGCATGTGTAGAATAAGAGTAAAACATCAAGAAGCTTTGAACAAAGTCTGCAAATATATGTCCTAAATACATGTGGGCCGCGGAAAATATGTATATATGTTTGGTTAAGTGGTCCGTGATACTAAACAGGTTGGAGAGCACTGTTGTACTTCACTTCGTAGCGTAATGTAACCTTTCGTCTGTTGCAACATACTCCTTGTTTGTTATTTGTTCGAGGTATACTTGCTAGGATACGAGCACATGCCTATTGCATTTTTATTTCCAAGCTTTGCTCAATAGTTTATCCTGAACGAATAGATCTAATAAATGTTCGCGTAGAAAATTTCGTAACTGTAGACAACTACGAACTGGCTATCAACATTTTTTCACTAAGCTGTATGTGCGTTTGTTGTTTGTTGTGTCATAATTGATCGTAATGTTTTAAGATTAACATTCAAGGCTTATCACTGCCACCTAATTGTTATATCACTCTATGTAACCCTTGCATATGGTGTTCTTATCATTGTGTCAATCCATTGTGAAGTGTGTTAAGAATGATGGTGCAAATGGAAATGTCTAGACTTCCTCTGCAATTCACTCTGGTATAGTGCAATCGATCTCGATTATTGTTTTTGCTCTCCGGTGTTTTTTTTTTATTTTTTATTGTGTAAAATAAGAAAACGCGATTACCAAAGCCGATTAATTTAATATGCGTTACCGAAAGGAAAGTACCTCCCAGCAGTCCCAACACATAACGTAGTTTTTGCGACCATAGCTGATGCAAATGCTAATGGTACAGGCGATCGAATGAACCGTAGAATGATTGGTCTATCATTGCCACTTATAATTGAAGCAAATTCATCATCTACCCCATTCTCTTTTTTTAGAAGCGACGACTACATACGTTTCGCAGTTTGTGATGTGATCATCCATTTGCGATGCGGCCTTATACATATGCGTAATATGGCTCTTACGTTACCAAACATGGACGTAATGGAGACAGAATGGTTTCAATTTTACCCGTATTCGATTTATTCTATGCTTTCCAGTCATTCTCTTTTACGAAATGTATTATCTGTAGCAAACAAGCTTGTGGTGTAGAACGATTGACTATAGTCATAGATCTTTCAAATTGTTCCATTAGAGTATCCACAAACCGTGTGTTTGTAAGTAGAGGATGTGCAACAGTTTGATGGTTTAAGGGAAAATAATATTTTTTTGTTGTAATTTTTAGTAATAGATATATATTTCTCATTTAGCATTCTAAAAATGCACAAAACTAAGCACACACACCAAGTACAAACTAAGTAAAGATTTTTAAACTACAAAACTGCATCAAGAGAACCCTCGATAAGCGGAAACGATTTTTTAGACCCTTTCAGTTTTGTCCGGGTGTCATTTTAGTAACATTAATGAACGACTTATTCTTTATATAGTAGCATGGGCAGCTGTGACTGTATAGATAGGATTGTATAGGGTTGTATAGAGTTATTTGTAACGCTTAGATGACAGGCATTCAATGAAACGAACGGAATGTGAAGTTCCTGTTACACCGGATATTAATAAACCGACCCTCTTGGCTGCTTTTCTGCAGAAGAGGCAAAGAAACCTTGTGAGGAAACAAATCTGGTAGAAAGGAAGCGTTAAATACGAACCAGCACGCGTTAGCATGATCTCTCTGTGCAGGTCGGGTATAAACATTGCTAACAGTTTTACTCGCCCATCTTGACAGTGCTGCGTGTCAGCAGAGCATGGTGATGATAAGAAAGTGAAAGCAAGCCAGCAAATGGGTTTATCCCCACTAATATCTTCGATGTGCAAGTCGGTTGCACGTTGTGTTGTGCACATTGATCTACCGATTTCTTCATGTAATTAGCGTTGAGTTCCCTTTTAAAGGTTTTAGGTTTCTTTAAAAAATATCATTACCATACATTGATTTTCTTCAATTGAAAGAAGGCGCAATGACATCTGGCTGTTTGGGCATGCAAAGTCAAACAAAATTCTCTAGGAAATACGAATTGTAGGTGGTGATCGATCGATCGATTGAGCTCTTCTGCATTCACAACATTAGCCCTATTGGTACGCTGTGCCAAGTTAGCGGTTAAAGAGGCTGCTTTCAACATGGCAATGTATGTGGTGACCGTTAAAAGAAAAGAAGAGCAACCCGTTAGCGACCGGCCGACCGAACGGCCAATCGACCAACCGAACAGCTTTTGAAGGTTGGCCTCCACAGGGCATCGTTCGTCGCTGCGGTCGTCGAGTATTGCTACGGTTGGTTGATTTTTTTTTCTCCATTACGAGCGCTTTGTTTAACATCGAATCGGGAAAAGTTGGTCAGCTACTCATGATCTCCATACTTACGAACCTTCGAGTGGCCTTTATAATCGTGGAAAGTAGTATTTTGCTCGCTGTGCAAACATTACAATTCTCATGCTGGGTACACTTGATGCGCTGCCTGTTGGACAATAGTCGAAGTTTTACTACTAAATCTCAAGTTTATTCAACAATATATTTTGTAGGTAGATTTTTGGCAAAGATGCAGCTTTCATGTCCTTCTTATATTTCAAATTGTTAAACAAATTATTGTGTTCTATAGTTTTCTGTAATAGAAAAAGTTAAATTCGAAGCAACAGAATCAAATGAAACAGCCAGCTATTTCCGCAATATGATCGTATTTTGTTTTCAAGAGTGTAAGTGTATTCAGTAAAGAGCAATCTGATAAGAGGACATGTTTTCATTGCATTATCGCTATGGCTATGGGTCTAAGGCGAAAGAATAAACACAATTGCAATGTATTCACTGTCTCGGTTAGCAAATTGATCCAAACAAGGGAATAATTTCTTTAATAATATGCCATGTTGTCTAAAATACAGCATTTTTAAAAAATGTAGGTGATATCCTACCGACGAATGAATCACTCTTTGAAAGCGTAATTAGTTCATCTGCAGTTTTTTTCACGAAAAACTTAAAAACAGTTTTCAGACATTTTCCAGCCTTCTTTTATTGAGAGGTAGCCCAAAAACCTCAACCATACGCATACCAAAACCGATCCGTGGTGTGATTATTCAGCGGATATTTCTATTGGCAGTCGCTGCACCGACACCATCAACCGAACGGAAGTAATGAATTATTTCCGTTGCCACTGGGAACTTTAGGAAGGCTACTTGTGTACCGTCAACCGTGTCCATACGATTTGGACGCTTGGCGCTTGAGTTTTCTCTGCAATCGTCCTTTATAAATATTAATGTAGCGGAGCGGGCATTGACAACTTCAGAGGGATGTCAGTAACGGTTGGATTAACGTCGGCGAGATAATGCCGTGTCTTTGTTTCTTTGCATTAACCATACAGCCACTGTCTGGGTATGTTGGGCTAGTGGAGTTGTTCATCCTTATATTTGATTCGCGTGTCGAAATCATTTCCTGTGTGTGTGTGTGTGTGTGTGTGTTTTTTTGCTGCAATACGTTGATTGGCGATTACATACATGCATCAAATTGGAAGTAAAACTAAGTCAAACTCTTGACGCTTGTGTAAAGCATCTTGTATCAGAATTTATTCTTTCTTCTTCTTTGGCACAACAACCGTTCAAGACTTGGCTTTCAGTGATTTTTTGATTTCGCATAGCAGGATATGCTTTGAATTTTGTACTAATTATGAGTTGCGTAAAAACGTGCATATTTTATGTTTATTGGAATTAGCTATCGCAACTGTAACCATATGGCATTATGTGCTGACAACTCCGTGATACTGATAAACTTTGGTTTATTATTTTTAATCTTCAAAAGGGAGAAATTCCCAAATGAGAAGCTAACAAAAAGAAAGAGCATAAAAACGTAAAATACGAAAAAGGAAAGGGTCCGACCCGACCAATGATTCAAATGAACGTAAAAGAACAAAAAAAAAACACAACAAAACATGTGCACCACCAACATGCGGGCACATAAGTAACCCATACAAACATATGCTTGCTTTTGCGAGATTCTCCGTGATTCTCGAAACGAGAGACATGAAAGAATACTGGCACGCACGCACGCATTGATTGTCATAGTATCTTGGTGGTTAACCGCATAAGTTTTTGGAAGCGCACACGACGACACTTTATGCAACCGAATTTTAACGCCTTATTCGTGGTGAGTCGCAGTGCGTTTGTTTTCCGACCTTAAGATTATTGTCGGGTGGCTTACCATGATGCATCCGCTAGACTGCTTTTCAGTTAGCATTGAGTAGGCAGCATTTGAACTGGCATTTGAACTGGCAGCTGTTGGCTACACTTCCGGTGGATTGAACGTATTTGAGTAAAATACAACACAAACAACAGTACAGCGACACCGTTCCATAGCCTGATAGATAGATTATTTCGTTGTAGCCGTAAGATTACGCCTGTTTTTTGTTTTTCTTTATATAAATTCTATTCCGAGTCTTTTATATGAATAGAATATGATTTAGTCAATCTTTAATAGTAAAAAATTTCAATAGTTTCTTATTATAATGGATGTTTGCAAATTTAATCATATGTATTCATCAATCAAACGAATGATCTGTAATTGAAGTTTAAGCGACCCGTTTTGGCAAATTTATTCGGCCAAGTTAATTTTATCGGGAACAATAGCAAGTTGCAAGAATGTTGTCATCGTAGTAGATAACTTTTGAGTCCAAAAATACAGAATATACATATAATTTTACGAAATTGACAAACGAGAATCGCCACTGATGAATTGGTATTTGTACGTTTAATTGCACGAATGAATAACATAACTGGCTGACTTTGTTGTGCATGTTATGCATCTAATTTGTTGATTCATATTGACCAACAAGTTCCATCATTTCTACATTTTGTCAATGTGCTCAGAAATTGCTTGCGTGCGTTGGACATAATGGGGATACATTGACGAATGTATTAATTATTAGTTTAGATTAGACACTTTAGAGGCTCTACTGTTGCAGCACGTCCTCAATGTAAAGATCTTCGGTGACGGCATAAATAACTCAGAAATAATGATTGAAACGCAAAAACTTTGTTTTGTAATAAAATATTACCAATCTTTCTCAATTAGCATAACACAATGAAAATATTGTAATTTTGATCTTAAAAACGTGAAAAACATTGCATTCTCATACGCAGAAGTTACTTATAAAGTTCTTCAAGTATTAGGTTTTGAAAAACGACTATATTTTCATTTTATCCCCGGTTTTTCAATAGCTTACAGTTAGTTACTGGTTGTAACTGTTTTTGCTTTAGTTATTTCCTCAGCTGCTTATTTATCCTATTTTTCGAATTCTGTTACCGATATTTTTTACATCTTTTCATCGGATCAATTTTTTGTAATATTATTTAATAAAGTTTAATAAATAAAAAAAAATAATATTTTGGAAGAAAATATTTTTCTCTGTGGCCTTATCCTGTCTCTATATGGTGTTATTTTTTTAGATCTTTTATAGAATTATTATTCAAAATTTTGTATGTTGTTTTATTTTTGCTACTCCTTTTCTATTATTCCTTTTCTCTCTTGCAATTTATGTATTTTTGTTTAATTCATGGTGATTAGTCACATTTATAGATATTTAAAGGCACAACACAGCAATCGTTCTTCGCGGCATTATGGTTAGTTAAAGATTTTTAATCGTCTTTTTTAATAAAAAAAGATCTATAAACTAGACTTAAATTTACTAAAACGTTCTCAATCTTTTCAAATGTACTTACTTGTAGATCAATCCCTGAACGTATGCTTCAAGAAATTGAAAAAAATCCATTATCTCTGTATTGTTTAGCATTTGGAGTACATCATATATGATGAGATACAAAATAGCCTAAAGCAGCAGGATATATTTGTTGCTGAGGTGTGCGCTTTTCATAAAAAAAAATAATTTCATTATCAATCATGTCGAGAAGCAATGATTTTTGGTGAGAGATCCAGCATTGCAGCAAGCTGATTGATCTCCACGGTAATTACACTATAGTAACTGAGTTATCTAATAGATTAATTGTGATAGTGATGTACTCATACTCTCACTTGAAAGCTATAACACGAAAGTATTGCGACTGATGAAATTGATGTGTTATGATGTGTAATAGTCAGTATCAATAAAAACAAACTATGCTGCAATCGTTTACCTGAACTGTTATAATGGTTTCTATTAGGTGCCAATGCTAAGATATTATGTATTTTCTACTATAGATGACTACATTAACTTATTGACTGTCCTTTGTAAAGTAATGGATTATAAAATCAATAAAAAATTAATTGCATTTGAAATGTTTAAATTTAACAACAATGCAATCGTAACTTGAAGCATTTTAATGCAAAAATGTTTTTTTGTGAGAATTGTTTTTCTATAACATTTTCTTTTTTACATTTAGGGTGTAACTATCAAACGTACGGATGCATCGCAGTGGTGGGAACTGTTTGACACAAA
Organism: Anopheles merus; assembly: GCF_017562075.2. NCBI lineage: Eukaryota > Metazoa > Arthropoda > Insecta > Diptera > Culicidae > Anopheles > Anopheles merus. Next base: position 55,584,175 of record NC_054082.1, read on the forward strand.
TACCTGTCGCTTTTACTACTACAATGTTGCCTCACAGAAAACCGTTTGGCATCGGCCACAGAACTGTGATATTATCCCTCTGGCCAAGCTGCAAACCCTGAAGCAAAACACAGATCCTAGCGATCGGAAAGATGCAACACTTCCGCATCATCATCACCACCATCACCACCATGGAACGGGCAGTAGTGGAAGCACCGCAGGTGGTATCGGTGGTCTAGGTTCACTCGGTGGAGCATCGAAATTGGGTGGCAGTGGTACGGTGGGAAAATCTTGTGGACATCGAACGACGACAGGCGTCACGGATTACCGTGACAGAGATCATCACCATCGTAGCTCCAGCTCTGGCCACCGTCGTGGCGGCGGTGGCGGATTGGATCAACGCAGTAACAGTGAGCTTCTGGCCAGTCCACAGGGAAGACACAGCCTTCAGCATAGGTAAGTCTCATCGGAACCACACGAGTGTGATACGCCTTTTTTTACTATACTTCCACTAGAATCCCGTTTTGCAATGCGACCACAAACGAGAAAGAACGATTCTACGCAGTTCTACGTATATTTACTGTTGCTGTTGCAATCAGCAATGTGTAAATTAATTATTTCCGTTTCTATACTTTGCTAGCCTTTTGTTATATTCCTAAATCTGTAATAGTACGTTTGTCCCATTTTATCAAAATTTTAATTTGCCGAGTATGTATGTACGCTGCAGCAGTTATTTAGGTCGATATCTATTAGAACAAAATCGATTAGTTTTTATTTATTCTTCGTTTTAAGTGCCTCAATGTTGTTCTGTTTTCTGTTCTGTGTTTTGAATTGTTGTTTTTCTCTTCCTTTTTTTCTCTTTCTTTTCAACATTTTTCGGATGCTTCTTTTTTCTTCGCTTGCGATATCTCTTCTTCGTCTTCGTACATCTACTTTTCGCATCGTTTTGTTCCTACTGTCTTCTGGCATGACGACGACGACTTTTGATTTCGTAATATTTTTATTACATAAATTAAATTTTTTTTTCATGTTTTGTATTGGTTTGTGGTATCTTGATTTGAACATATTATGTTGTTGCTATTGTTTCCCTTTTGTAAACACAATTTCTCGTAATACCGTAATTATTTCGTGCCGTGTAACATAATTTTGCCCAAAAAAATCCAAATTATTTTTTATCCCTGCACCCTAATCTTCGTTCGGACTATTCGGTATTTGGCTCTACGGAAAACAACAAAATTTGTTGTTTAATTTATCACCGTTTTCAACTCCAATGCTTTCCATCGTACCGTAATTTTGTTTGTGTGTATGTGTGTCTTTCTGTCTGTCTGTTTTGTGCATATCCTTTTGAATGGCATTTGGCTTGCTTACTGGCACACCTGATTTTCCCGAACTTCCTACTCGTCCTTGTCATGCAACTCTTTCACACTGCCACCACTTAATTTCCCTTAAAAACAATGGTGTAAACCACACATTTCTTGCGGGGATACCATCCACTCTCTGGCCGTTTAAAACGCACACATCTGGGGGTTGTTGTAATGGGGTTGATTTTTTTGTGTTGGTTGGTGACATCAGATTACCACCGAAAATCTTAACCTCCCCGTTGGCTGATGGTAGCAGCCACTCTTCGATTAGTCGATTGGATTCACACAAATTTTGCAGACACGGTGGCATGTCTGTGCCATCTTCTGGATCGGTTCGTGGCAGTCAGCGCTATCCGGCCAGTTATCAACATAGCCATCTTCACGCATCGCAGCAACACCACCAGCGTTTTCACCACCATCAACATCCCGATAGCTCACTCAAGTCGCCTGAGGGGGGTAGCCTGTCCGGAAGCTACCGGCGATTACACGGAGGCGTTGTGGGCAGCGTTCCTGAAGCAACGGGAAGCAGTTTGCTGCGGTATGGCAGTGGTTCCAGTGGTTATGCAACGAATGGCCATAGCACCGGTGGTACGGGTAGTAGAAAACACAATCCTGACAGTAGTAGCGGGTAAGTGCATGGAACGCAATCAACTAGATACGTACTCGGGCGAGGGAGGTGGTGGTGTGCATGGTGGTGTGTAGTATGTATAGTAGCGTGCGTGTGTGATCCCAAGATAAATCCTGCATCCGCTATCATTGTCACCCGTAGTTGTATGTGTAATGTGTTTGTGTGTGTTTGTAGTGTCTGCACGTCTCTATTGGCAGTCGACACATTCACGAATTCTATATGACTAAAACATAACAGAAAACAAGTCCAAAATTAATTTCACTATATTCATCCAGCATCATCTCACATAGAAGGAAAGCAAACTAAACGGTGGTGATATTTGGTTTTTGTGATCGTTGAGACGCAAAAGATCCCGTTTTTGATAATCCGCTTATAAGAATCATGTTTTTTTTTGTGTATTATTTTGCTAGCTATCGTATGCTGCAGGAAAGCTCCAGTTCGCACAACATTCCGCATTCTGTGGTAGTTCCCTCGCCTTCATCATCTACTGCAGCTGTGTCTGCAGTAAGCAGCAGCGAAAAGTTAGCCCTTGGATCATTACATCATTCGTCAGCACTACCGCCACCGCACCAAATGCTGTCGTATTCGATCTCAAACTCATCGGATCTTGCTGCTGGCAGCCTATCGTCACCATCACACTCGTTGAGCACGCCACAGTTCAAAAAGAAGTTCATGCATGACGGTGGTGTTGGGGGTTCCTCTTCAAAATCAACCTCGAAAGATGGTAACCTCGCTGGGGGCATGGTATCCAAGCACGAAAGCTTCGATTATGGAGGCAGTAAGTAATAGTTTCCTGCGGCTGAACTGGATGGTTTTGCTCAAAAAGAATCTAAAAGGATTAATAATTTCCCCAATGCTCTTTCAGATCCTAGTGCATCATCAATCTCACTTACAAGATCGGGTAGTTTCCTGTCATCTGCGGGAATTACTAGTGGTGTGGGCGGTGTTCTTGGTACTCCAATTTCTTCCCGACCGTATGGTCCTTCCGGCAGCGGAGGAAGTCATCATTCTTCCAGTGGATCTCATCGGAAAGGTAGCTTTGACGGAAATGGTGGAAGTGGTAATGTACCCGGCTCTGGAGCAGGAGGAAATGTTGGTGGTTCCGGAACAGCAGCGGGTGGTGGAGGAGGGGGAAGCGATGATTCAATGCATGAAAAATATTTCAAATCTGTTGAAAACACACCTATCACGCGAAGGCGCCACACCACGTCCTCAAAATCGCCCTTGCAGCAGCAAAAGCAATCAAGCGATTCTAGTCCTCAGAGCCCAATTAGTCCTCAACAGCAGCAACAAGTAAAAGTGCAGCGACCATCAGCTTTGTCGGTGGAGCTATCTCCCGGTAGCAGTTACCAAAACAACAGCAGCAACAAATCTAGTCATAAAATTAGTAATACCAATAGCAGCAATACAGGTGATCATCCTAGCGAACCATACAGTGTGGATGGTTTGAAGGGAAAAGCAGATAAATATCAAGAAAAGATGAAGCAAGACCGTGCTGGTAAAATATCACCAGGTGCGGTGTCTGTGGGTGGTAAACAGTCTCCTTATCCACCCAACATTCCGACATCCTCGTCCTCTAGTCATCCTGTGGATCAAACCAACAGTGGTAGCACTTCCAAGGGCAGTGCGGGCAAGGATCATTTTTCGTTAAATCTGAACCAGTCCAATCTCGACCGGCACAATAGACAGCTCGATCCACAACAAACATTGGAGAAAAAGTCGTCCGGTTCCACTCATACCGTTGCTTCGAATAATTCATCATCGCACAATGCAAAACATGGAAAAAAGTCCAAGAATTACAGCAATCATAATACCGCTGGTGGTACCGGTTTCGATTTCGATTACGACAACGGCAACACCTCGCCTTTGTACTGCAACTGGGATAAGGTAATACTTTCGAAAAAAAGAACAATAATAATGATCTATCACTTCGATCGGTCAAATGGCTCACCGCAACTGTGGTATCGATATTTTCTTTACAGGAAATGCAGGAACATTTGCTCCCTTTGCAACATTACATCTTAGAACAGGCGAAACTGTCGGGTTCTTATGGGCTTGGTGATCTGGATTCGGATTCGTTTCATTCCGACAGTCAATCTGAGCACTCTTTCTCGGGACACGAGCCGGATAATGAAGATTCGGATCATTCCGACGGCCACGGTGACTATTTAGCGCATTATCCTTATGAAGAGTATGGTGCCCGACACGCCCAGGACGGCGGTGTGTCATACTATAATTTTGAGTTTAATTTTGGCGACCGCGACGAAAAGGAAGACATGTAAGTATTTGAAGTACGCTATTCAAGTAAGGTAGATGTTGAAACTTACCTTTCGAATGTTTTAAATTTATTTTGGTCAAATATAGATCTGAAGAAGTGACAGCGAAGTTGGAGAGCATGCCGGATCAAATATACAGTCCAGTCAAAAATCATCCTCCACTGCACAAATTCCCGCCAGCTGCATTCCAGGGAGCGAGATCAGCTCTTGACTCATCCGGTTTGGTGCCAGATGCTGTTGATCGCGGAGTACCTACGGTTCCGATGGGCGGTGCAAATAGTACATTTGGTTCAAAAACGTCCTATCTACAACAGATGGCTGCTGTGGCCGGTCACCACCAGCAGTTACAACTCGGGGGAGCAATGCAGTCTCCACAACAACAGCCGCCACACAAAATCAATAAAGCTACGTTGCTACAGCGATTCCAGGAAAACCTCTCACTGGGGGCATCTGCTCCGGGAGTTGGTGGTAACGGAAAGATAGCAGAAATGGCTTTGCTGAAGGAGTGTGACATCGAGAAATTCGCGCAGGATAATCTGAACCTCCATTCTAAGGGCATTTTCCGGAAAAAGTCTTCCGTGAGAGATATGCTCAGTTGGACATCAAACGCGATAAGCCGTCCGATGTTGTCGTTGGCAAGGGATAAGGCAGGCAAGAAAATGGCAACGGATCTTTTCAAGTTGGTTCAAATATACATGGGTGATCGAAAGGCACGTATTGGTATGAGTTTAAATTCGGTGGCGATAGATATCGTTACGATGGCGATGGGCCAGGCACAGCTGCGGGACGAACTGTACATTCAAATGTGCCGCCAGACCACAGAAAATCCGAGTAGGGATTCGTTGATTCGAGGCTGGGAACTAATGGCTATTTGTTTGTCATTTGTACCACCGTCCCCTACATTTCAACCAGCCTTGCTGGGATACATAAATCGGCATCGGGATCCGTCTTTTGCAACCAGCTTCCCAGAAGTTGGCAAGTGGCCAATTCACGTTCAGATTTCGCACTACGCTACGATAGCATGCCGCCGATTGGATCGTATTGGAAGCTCGGGAAGAAAACAAGCTAAACGACCGACAGAAGACGAAATCAATCAGGCACGTGAGCAAATATTCCGCGACAGCATGTTCGGCAATACTCTGAGTGAAGTAATGGAACTGCAGAAGGAAAGGTTTCCAGATCGCCAACTGCCCTGGATACAGACAACACTTTCCGAACAAGTAAGTCGAAATGATTTAGAATTTCTCAAAAATGACCTGAATTTCAAATTTCCTTTCAGTTTGTAAATTGTTCAATTACACATAATTCATCTCTATTTCAATCTACCTTTTTAATCTATATATCTGTTTTATTTTATTCATTAGGTGTTACTTTTGAACGGGAAGCAAACTGAAGGGATTTTCAGAGTACCGGCAGATGTCGACGAAGTTAATATGTTAAAAAATCTTATCGATCGTTGGGAATTTCCAGAAAACAAAGGCACGATGGGTAAGAAAACATCATCATGAGCCTCATTGGTTTAAAATGGTTAAAAATAATGAATATTACAATATTTCAGATGCTCATGCTCCTGCGAGTTTGTTGAAATTGTGGTATCGAGAACTGTACGATCCGCTGATTCCGGATGAGCTTTACGACGAATGTGTCCAAACGGAAGACCCTGCTGAAGCAGCTGCTATCGTAGAAAAGTTACCAAAAATCAATCGATTGGTAGGTGTACAACATGTTTAAAAAACAACGTCTTTTGATCTTGGCCCAGATTATAAACAATCCATCAATCCTTCTTGTTGTCCTTTCCAGGTTCTAACATATTTGATTCACTTCCTGCAACAATTTTCGTTGCCTGACGTTGTTGCTAATACAAAAATGGATTCATCTAATCTGGCGATGGTATTTGCACCAAATTTGCTACGCTGTCAATCACAAGATCCAAAAGTTATTCTGGAAAATGCCCGTAAAGAGATGACGTTTATGCGTACCCTGATACAACATATGGACACTTCTAGTGTCACGTATCTGGTGTGAAGAGTAGACCAACATGTATTGAAATATCATGGAAATAATTTGTACAATCCCGTAGAACATACCCCAATTCAATGGAAACATAGACAGGATAGACAGGTATCTATTTCATTTATGCTGTTGCTATTTGCTGCATCAATTAGATTTGCTACATTAGCTATAACACGGGTTCAAATACGGCATTGCCAGTAGGAATGTTGCTGTATTTAACATTGCAATGTTTTCCTGGCAATGTTTTACTGTTGAGTAGGAAGTTATGCAAAGAAACATACAATCTTGATACAAACAGTTATCGAGTTGCGAATATAACAGAATATTTTGCTGCACATTTTTGGATAACCCGACCGTGAAAAACGACTGTTCATAAATCTTACGACTTACCAAAATACAGCTTAGTGAAAACAAAATCGTAACAGCGATACAAGAATAAGAATAAAAGTTAATGAAACAAAACGATGTAACCACACAACAAAAATCAAATATTTTGCACACACAGCTAAACACCGTAAAAGAAGAGCCGTCAAAAGACGCTTCCGGGGATTGCTAATTATTGTATTATTTACAGAATTTTTTAATAATACAGTACGAATAAAAATACACTTTCACATTAAGCATCTTATAAACCATACCAAGTATCACTCATTCATTCATTCTCAAAATCCATAAGCAACGTAATGGTTGCGAAAACTCTTGGGCGAAAACACACAGACACTGGCAAATATTGTTAAAAGTATAAAACATATGAGCTAAAAGAGAATCTAATAGTTATTTCTTACTGGCATTTAAAGCAACAGGTGCGCAATATGCACAATTAAAAACACAAATTACACAATAAAAGCTACAAAACAACTATTGGACTGTGCTGGGTAGGGAGTACTGGAGGATAGCTAAGTGGGTATACAGATTTTTTTTAAATTTAAACGGCAAAGCACGGGACAACAAGCACAATTTAAATAAACAAAAGAATTATAGAACAGGTAATAAATGTAGTCTTACTTCATAATTGCTCTCAGTTTGATTATCGCAAAAACAAACCACACATTCAGTTTGTTTCACACAGGTGTGTGTTGAGTCCATACTCTCCCACCAAAAGATTTCCAAACTATTATCGTTTTCACGAATGCAAAGATTTCAGAAGATGTAGCTAGGGTTTCAATAACTTCTTCCATCTTGTCATATTTGTTATGATTTTTTTCAGTAAGGTCTATCATATTGAATTTGACGTCAATTGACGAATTCACAAGCTTCTTCTTAACTGCTAGTGTCTATTGGAAAGTCTTTACTCATTTGATAGTTTTAGGAGCTAGGGATTGTTTTATACCAAAATTATATGTATTTTAAGAACAGGCAGCTAGGTGATAGTTTCTTTCGCTCTCTTGTTTGTAATAAAAGAGTTGTGTAGATATATATTAAGAATGAGTTTGTTCGGAACCAACGATATGTATGAATGATTTAACGTATAAATTAGAACACACTTTGCGCGTGGTTAACGAGAATCGATCGGAAAAGAATGTTATGTTAGCCCAATAGACCAGTACAAAAGGGTACGTAGTAGTGACAACAAACTGTTTGCTCTCATCGTGTTGATGAGTTTTACCATCTCTATGGCCTTCGTGTAACGTACCCTAGAGCGCAATAACATGAAACTTTCTTTTTGATTTGAGAAAATGAACAAAATGCGATCGTAGGAGATGAACACATTATTAACAAGCGTCCAGCAACGAGGCATGCACGAACTCATAATCTATTTATGCAGAAACTTTGAAGAAGCAAACACAAAACTCACTTAACAAGTAATCTATCAAACAAACAAACAAACAAAACAAACACAAATGCAGATGCGAGCAATGAAACAAAAATAAAAAAAAAAATGCGCTAAAGAATATTGAGATAAAAATATATATTATATATTCTATATTGAGAGAAGTTTAAGTAAAGCAAGCATGCAAAAACCAATTAATAATTTATTATGAGGAAACTAAAACATAGACGCTAGTGAACGCCGACGAAAATGAAGAAAGGACATTAACCTGACGCATTATAATGCAAATAAAAAGAGAACAAAACCTACTTAAAAATATGTTCCACTGCAAATTATTTCATATATTGAATTCTTTACTTTATGTGATGGTGTGCGTCTTGGCGTCATGGTGTGACAGAACTGTATGTATTGTTTGTAGCATCGTGCCCTGATGCGTGTTTGTAGTATCGTCGTGTTAGTTGCTATTCATGCGCAATGCCAACGAACCATCAGTGTTAATCTACTTTACTCCGAAACAGATCTAAAATGGGGTTGATCCCAACACTGATCGTATTGTTGTATATGTTTGAATCGTGTTTTACCGACTGTTCTAACTCGTTAGTACCTAAATTGGTGTAGTAAATTGTTGGTGGAAGTTATATTATGCTTAATTATAATGTTCTTTAACCCCATTTTGAATCCTTTCGTTGTAGTGAACATCCGATCGCAGCGCTGGTGCTAGCCCGTGGTGGATCAAAGGGTATACCATTGAAAAATATCGCCGAAATACAACCGAATCAAACACTGTTAGGACGTGCTCTGGGCACAATCCACCAGTCGGGTGTGTTTGATTCAATTTGGGTGTCGACTGATCATGAACAGATTGCTTACGAAGCTAATCGCCTTGGTGCTGCAGTGTTTGCCCGGTCAGCAATGCACGCACAGGACCACTCAACATCATTGGATGCGGTGCGTGAGTTCCTAGATGCACATCCGGATATTCACAGTTTCGCGTTAATTCAATGCACCTCGCCGTTTCTGCGGGCTCACTATCTGGTAACAGCAGCTCATCTATTTCATTCGCGTGTGAACGCTGGAATGGAAAACGCACCAGCGTGTACATTTAGTGTAGTTAGAAGCTATAAGCTGCGCTGGAAGGAAGATGTCGAAACTGGCCATTTAAAGGCGATTAACTTCGATCCTTTCGCCCGCCCACGACGCCAGGACTGGCCGGGTGAACTGGTGGAAACAGGTATGTTTTACTTTGCCAACCGACGGCTAGTGATGGAGATGGGAAGTTTTCAGAGCGAAACATGCACTGTAGTAGAGGTAGACGAGCAAGATGTGCTAGAGATTGACAACTGGAGGCATTTGACCTTGGCGCGTATTTTGCTCGGTATGGAGTAGCATGTTAAATGTAAAGTTTTCATAATTAATGTGTCGCGTCACACTTCTCATTCCTCTGCTTAGGTGTAACGAACCAGGCCTGATCTTTTTGCATACCGATTGAAACTCTAATAATACCCAAATACGGTAATAGCCAAATTGATGTAGCCAGTATTAAGTATATATGATTGCGCTAAGGAGGGAAAAGAGCCACCACCTAAACTCCACCGAAGATACCGAATAAAATTTCCTGTTATATGAGGTTATCAACTTTTAAGTACTACAGTTTGCTTCATTAATAGAGATTTGTTGTAAAACGTAGCACACATGATTTGAAAAAATATATGATGCTTAATTTAAATTATTACCTGCAGTACAATGAGTGTGCTCCATCACTCCATCACTCAGTATTCTATCAACTTGCTGTGCATTGGATTATAGATGGCAAACACAAAACGTTACAGCAGGCAAACGTGTTTATACCAAACTCGTCATCGATGAGGTGTTCAAATATGTTACTAAGCTGGCGAGCTAAGTACGGATTTGATTGCATGGGGTAATTATTGCCTGTGATTACATTGTTCGCTTGCTCATCAGGTGTAAATTCTATTGGAGTTGACACAACTTCGAAGCTTGGTATAGTCACGTAGTTGTTGTTTAAGCACGTTTTGCGATTAACACATGATTTTGAAGCTTCTTTTTACTGGGAGAAAGATGGCAATGTAATGATATTGTTCTCAAATTCGCTTTATTCTACACGTTTGGACATACACTTTACATACTTGGTGGTAATGTTGGGAAAGACAAAGCGTTCGTCCACCTTGGCCATGTCTTCGTACGACACGACGTACGTTTCCTCATAACCTGCCTTTGCTGCTGCTACTTGCGATCCGATCGCGGTAAAGCAGGTGGATGTTAGGGGCAAACCAACGGCCTTGCACAGAGGAATGCGCGCACGCAGAATTTCAGTGGCTATGCCCCGTCCACGGTAGTTGGGCGCTACCGACAGTCCCATTGCGCCAATATATTTGTCAACCCCGTATCGCTCGTAGACGTTTGCCTTCTTCATCGTATAATCGACAAGATCGTAGATGCATCGCCAAACGCTTCCCTTGCACTGTTCGATCGCGATAAAAAATATTCATGTCATGGGTATGTATGTATAAAGCAAGCGTTTGTAGCACAATTTAACGAATGCAGCTCCTACCTGATACTCTTCCTTGTCACTTTGCTGTGAAACGTACAGCATGTTCATGCCGGCAATTTCATCGCTGCCTTCCTTGAAGCACACGAGCACAAGACGCAGCTTCACGAATTCACGCCACAGGTCGGCAATCTCATCAACGCTTTGCTGCTCATTGACGATATCTGTGGGAAAGCAGAAACAGAACCACCATCATCAGGGCAAATCCGAGGGCAAAAGTTGCGGCAACGCGAACTTTACTTTTTGCACGGCACGTCGGCTCATCGTACACGAAGTATTCCATCATGTGCGCGATCGCTTCTTCAAAACGTTCCTCCGGAAGATCCTGCACCCGGTAGGTGACCACTTGATCGCTCTCCGTATCCTTGGCTTGGAATGTATGCCATACGGACGGGTATGGAATATGTTCCGGTCGTTTCCAAGTCATTTTGCGCCAGCCAGCTACCAAATTGCTACCGTTGTGTTACACACTCCACGAGCGAACGGATCGCACTGTGCCACTGTGGGTAACACCCTAAGCAACACACCCTTAGCATTATGGCCCATAACGATTTGCTGGGAAGAAAATAGCCGCGCACGTGAGTATGTATACAACTTGCTTGTGTGAAAGCATCGACTGTTTATTGTAGTGGCCGCTATGATAGTAGAGAACCCAGCCGTTGGTAGTATCAGTGAGGTGTGTTGATAAGGTGACCTTCGTTCTGGTTTGAATCAAGTGCGAAACATATTGAAATGTTTTCATGTCCCCTTATTTTATTCTATTTGATTGGTTATCTGTGGATGTTAACATCAGATCAAAAACATTAATCCGGTTTGGTGGTAGTAGAGAGAAAGATGGACTGGGATTTCATGAGCTTTGGAAGGGGACAATCGTTGATAAAGAAATATAAACCGGCACGCAAAATGTGTCACGCTTAATATTTGAAAGAAAATAGGGATGAACAGATTTGTGGGATGACATTAATTCATTTAAGAGGTAAATAACGATGTACGTGTGTGTGTGTGTGTGTGTGTGTGTGTGTGTGTGTGTGTGTGTGTGTGTGTGTGTGTGTGTGTGTGTGTGTGCGTGCGTGCGTGCGTGCGTGTGTGTGTGTGTGTGTGTGTGTGTGTGTGTGTGTGTGTGTGTGTGTGTGTGTGTGTGTGTGTGTGTGTGTGTGTGTGTGTGTGTGTGGTGTGTGTGTGTGTGTGTGTGTGTGTGTGTGTGTGTGTGTGTGTGTGTGTGTGTGTGTGTGTGTGTTAGAAACGGGCCATTGCACATTTGGTTTGGCCAGCTCTACCGCAACACACTGATAAGAAAGAAAAGGAAGTGGGTCGTTTTATTGATGATTAGCCGCGTTGGTAAGATGTGTGCGTTGTTGAACAAAACTACAGCCAGCCAGCCAGTACGGCAATGGAACGATAGTTGGCGCGAAATTGTTAAGTCACTGTGTCAACGACTTACGCTTCGCTTGCACATTAGAGCTAGTTAAGTATGTTGACTGTTCTTGCGCTCGTGTGGTGGCGTAAAGCAATATAGGTGCTTAGTGTTTGGTGTGCTCTCATCTAAATACTACATATGTGTATACACATACGAGGGGGTATGTTTTGTATTTTTGTATGAGTCATAAGCTACCTGTCCGCTCTCTAATCAGATACAGCACGTATAATGATGGATTCATTGATTGGAGTTGATTATGATGCAATGATAAAGACTCCTTTTTTGGACTAATCCCCGCACCAGTATGGTTGATGGTTGGTAATCTAAAACAAAAATGTTGGGTAAAAACGGATTTAGAAAAGAGTCTGTTCACTACTATCTGCTCAAAAGGATTTCGCTTACAGTTCAATCGACGCTCTTAGAACTAAAACCGTCTACAAGGACAGAGGGGGCGTGGTAGGTCCAAGTAGAGGTAGCAAGATGGCGTGGAGAAGTCCGCCATTAAAGCCGGTTGAATTAAAGCGGCTGAAACACCGGATAAGTAATGAAAATTGCTAATGTAGATGCTTAACAACTTTTTGTCGATTGCAGTGAAATCAATAAAAACACCAATGTAAGCATTTTGCATCCTTTCGTGAAACTAACGAACCTTCTGGATATTAAAGGGATTCTAAGGATTTTAGAATGTTTTCCGATTTTCTTATTCATCTCACGATTTATTGAAGATTTATCACATATTTTCCCACAATTGGTCGCACAATTTATCAGCATGTTTCTTATTCTTTTTTTTGTTAAAATATGTTACAAAAGTTTAAATATACGAATGAGGTAAGAAATAAAATAAATGACAGTCACTCAAAAATCGAGAAAAACCGATAAATAATTGAAAATTTGGCCAAAAATCGAAATTATGTACTGCCAATTGTGCCAAATACCTTTTACAACCAGCGATTGATGCGGTTCAGAAGTAAATTATTTAGGTGCCACCCTCATGGCATAATGCTACACGATCGTTGTAAAAGATGATCTGACGATTTTATTGTAAAAATAAATGTTCGCCGGGAAGTGTCAGAGATGCCCGAAGCTGGTGCTAGTGAATCAGATCAACGCGCATGCGCGGCCTTTGTTGTCATCACGCAAACACATGGTTTTTTACTATCTTACGCTTGCGACCGGCGTTGGGGGTCGTTGTTATCACCTACATTTCGTTGTCAATCGTTGGAAAGAGCTGAAGCTAAACACCGCTAGCCACCAAAGTGCTCGAGGAACTGTGTAACCTTAAGCTGTGATTACTTCTCATAAACGCATCATGCCCTGGGAACGACCGGCCAACGTACCTTTTCCGAATGTTTGGTGGACGTTCGAAGCTCCCGATCCGGACCGTGAGGATGGTGCGTTGGTGACGTACCGTGTAGAGGACTTAACGGAAGATCGATTCGATGATGCTATCAAACTGTACACCGAACATTTCCTTGACGACGAGCCACTTTGTTCGTATGGCCGGGTTCGGCACATTCCCGCATCCTATGAAGAAATGCTTGCATTCTGGCATTACCTGTTCAGCGAGAAGTTTACCATAGTATGCTACAAGGAAGGATCCAAAGAGATGGTAGGAGCCAACCTGCTGTCGGTGAAGATGGCCAGCGATAAACACGACCTAACGGATTTGGTTGGTATCATTTGATTACCCAGTTTTCTGCAAGAATTCACATGGTTCAACATTTGTTTGCAGATAAAAACTGAAAGCATGCAAAAATTAGTTGCCGTCAACGAGTACATGACCGATACTGTGAACCTATTCGAACGGTACGGTGTGGATAAGTACTTGACGGCGTACGGATTGAGCGTGAATAGTCGCTACCGTGGGCGCGGAATCGCCACCGAAATACTGAAAGCACGTCGACCGATTTGCCGGGCATTTGGTTTGCGACTTACGAGCACCAATTTCACCGCCATTGGTTCACAAATACCGGCCGCAAAGGTTGGCTTTACAACGGATCTAGAAATGCAGTGAGTTTGAGTTTGGTGTTATTGTTTCAGTCCAGTTTCATTTTTCAACAATCTTTCATTTCAGATACGATGAGTTTGTAAAAGTCAACCCGACTTACACCTTCGATGGAATTAAGAGCAAAAGTTTAAAGCTGATGAGCCTACCGATTGAATGAGTTACTTGGCGGAAAGTGTGAGTGTGTGATGTAAGGCGCAGCTGCTTTTAAATGTAGTGATGTTTAATAAATATGAAATTGTTAATGTTTAGTTTGGGGTGATTTCAATGCGTTGGACAAATTGCCGCGATAACAGACTGTTATCTTGATGATTTGGCACATTTGATGAGCTCACCGGAATGAAAGAAATTGCTTGCTATCGAGCTGGGATGGTAACGAGAGTTTAAACAACGTTTAGGTGAGGTGTTTTATTCTTTATAAGCCTATGCCTATGATAAGCCAAGCCTATCGATTCATGATTCATCAGTTTATGTATTTTCTATATATTTGTATAAACACATTTTAAATTTTGTGAAAATTCCCCAATGTGATAGGACCTTAATAAGAGGTGATAAGAGGTACCGTGTATCTCGGGGACCACCTGTACTTCAAATACGTGTTTTCTTTATTTTGCATTTGAATCTCTGTCAGTAACAGAAAACTTACTTACTTACTATACCGGCGCATTGCGGTCTTGGACTGCCACAGAAGTGTCTGATCCCGCTCATGGTCTCGCGTCAGTCCGTTATTCCGGCGGACTTCTCCAAGCCATCTTGTCACCTCAATTTGTGTCACCTCACAAATACGGGGCCTAAGATCCTTCTGAGCATCTTCCTCTAGAACGCGACTAAGACGGTTTCGTCAGAATCGGACAGTGTCAATGTCTCAGAGGTACTCACATACACCGGTACTATCCCAAATAGCCAGCTTGTACTTTATAGCTGATTTAGGGCTGTTTAACGAAAAATCGTTCCGATGTCGTACTTTGTGGCTGATTAAGAGATAGACGGTACTTGGCGGAACTATGAAGCTTTTTAACAGGCACAAGGTACTTTTTGGAACTTTGCGGCTGATTAGCACTTTGTGTAGGGTTCATGGTGGAACTTGAAGGCTTGTTAAGAAAGCGTACCGAACTTGGTGGAACTTTATAGCTTTTTAATGCATGACATCGGTACGAGATGGCTCTTGTCAAAGTGTCAAAGACGGACGCCGGCAATAACCTCATTGCTGCTGCACAAGTTAGATTCGTTAATTAAAGAATGAATATTGAGTGAAGTGATTGTGAATCATCAGTAAATTGTGTAAAATTTGGTGTAATTCATCAATACAAAGGATTTAAAAATATTCATATGTGTTTAAACGAAACAAATCTTGTTGTTTATTTTATCGATGACGCTTGCTTGAAAATAAAACACAAAGAAAAATAATACCTGGCATCGTGGCATAAGGAAGCTGCTTAGGCGCTGTTTGAAAGACCCACATAGAACTTTGATGCTGTTTATCTACTGCAAAAGGCGAATTAGAGCAGCGATCTTTAGCGTGCCAAAATGAGCTGCTTAAGCAATTCTGGCTATTTGGGATATAGGTGCTATACAGTCCCAGCTTCGTCCGTCGCGACGGATTCTTTGAGGCAATGAATTTTTATGAATTGATAACAAAAACAGATATTTTGAAATTAAAAGATTTTATTTAAACAATTAAACAAAACAAGAGGTAGCAACTTTATAACCACATCTTAATGTAATTTTTTGTGCATAAAACCGTATCTTGTCTAGGCTGACTGAACTGTTTTTGATAAGATTTATAATTATGACTAATTTTTGCACGTCCACTGGAGGGACGGTTGACGTAAAATCAACCGGTCGTCATCATCGCATTCTAAGATATAGAAATAATGGCCCATTACGTGCAAAATTTGTCAAAGTTCGCCCGACTTTTGACCGAAAAGATTATAGAGCAAGAGAGAGAGAGAGAGAGAGAGAGAGAGAGAGAGAGAGAGAGAGAGAGAGAGAGAGAGAGAGAGAGAGAGAGAGAGACTAATCTTTTTGAACACGTTTTTCAATGAATTTTAAAATAAACCAAAAAATTATATTTTTTTACAATCAAAAAATTTACATCAAAAAAATCTGTCATTTGAGAAACCCGCGTATCTACGAATCTATGTATACCTATCTGGTACCGGGTATCTATTTCGTTGATTTTCGCAGAGTTTTAAGATTTCACCTGGAGAGTTCACCCGGACGAACTTTGCCGCTGCTGTCGACGTTTAAATATGATTTTGTTCGGCTGGGTAGTCGTGCAAGAAAATTAAAAAGCTAGTTTTGTTGTCAAGATAATGATGATGATTTTTTCACTTATTTAAACTTAAACTTTGATGATACAATGTGATACATTAATGCTATTATTATTATACTGTCCACAAAATTGCATGAAATACTCTTTTTTATCTCTTAACACTCAACACCCTTTATTAATGAAAACGATTTAATGCAAGGAAACAATTTCCTATGCCGGGCATTCAATTTTCCCCCTGTATTCGCTCCAAGCGGCCCAGTGTGCGATGTGAGCAAAACAATCATTTGAAAACGAACAGCTTGATCGGGAACACAAACACCACGAACCTTTCGCGAAAGCAGAACCACAGACTCTTCAGTCTGTATCGGACGGCGGATCTGTGTACAGTGGCCGTGGCAGTGCGCCATAAGGTGTGAAGAAACGTAATCTATGCAATCGATTTTCAAAACAAAAGTGTATTTTGTGAGGAATATACGAACGCAGTGCGTGCTCTATCTAGTTTGATTTGTTGATAATACAGCTAAAAATTTAGTGTTTAATGTTATATATCGCTAACGGATCTCGAAGAGTGAATAAACGTAGAGCAAACTGGAAGATACCTAGGTGCCAATTTATGAACATCGTTTGGCTAGATTGGATCAGATTTAGAGTGCGATCAACGACACCGGAATCCCGAAAGAATGTTAAGAAAAAGTGCAAATTGTTGTTTGCGAACCGAAGAGTCCATCTTTTACGCTGTACAAATTATGTGATCAATAACCATCGTGAAAAACTGTTACCGTCGATCGTATTCGCATTCTGATCGGCATACGCATGTTTTGTGAAACAAATCTGTAACAAATGCATCCAAAACAGTGCAAAAGTCGCATTAACCTAACAACATACTTGAATAATATTCCCTGTAGAACTGTAAACTGTAATTTGACTTTAAGCTCAAATTTAAAGGACTGAACCGTTGTCAGTGGCACAAGCATGCCCAGCGGTGCACCGACAACGAGGTGTGTATGTGTGTATGCAGTGTGATGTTCTTTGCGCTCCAAACTGTCCAATTATCGGCCATGGGGGAGGACATGAGCTGAACGACTAGTGCCTTTCTTGCCGCCACTGCTAGGAAATGTGCGCCGTGCGGAAATAATCGCTCTACCCTCCGTACGTTCGTTCCACACACATACACACACACAGAACACCACCCGATTGCGCAAGTGGCCGAGTTGGAACCGCGGTGGCAAAACCTTGCTGCTCGAAGCCGACGTAGCGTCGCTGGCGGGTTTGGACATGGGTCGTGAATTCCTGGCTAATGAGTGAAAACACACCGCCCTGGACATGCTAGTGACTTTTTGTACGAATAGTTGGTTACATTCTAGTGCGGACACAATTTGCTCGCTTTTGGCTTTAGGGGGCGGGGCGGGGGGGGCGGTCAAATATTAGAACATGAGTAACGCAAAGAACACGCCAATTGAGTTTGCATGTGCCGAAACCAAACGACTCAGTTATCAGAGGGGGGAGACAGAAGCTTGAAGCTTGAGATCAGTTTGAATGGAAATGAATTTGAAATCAATTCGCAATTTCAAAAGCGCTAAATCAGTTCACTTGAAGACTTTCATCTATCATCGTTCGATGTATATGATGCTGTGCATACACACTTACACACACACTTACACACACACACACACACACACACACACACACATATATATATATATATATATATATATATATATATATATATATATATATATATATATATATATATATATATATATATATATATATATATATATACACACAAATTCCATCATTCGCTTGCACTCATGATGCCCTGTGCCGTTGAGAAGCACCCCATCACCGTACGGGCTGGATCGGCGATGATCGCCGGTCGGTTTGGTTCGAAGTAAATTTAAAAACGCAGGTTCCACTCTCTCACTCTCGGTCGCTCTCTGTCTCTGTTTTTCTTTGTGGCCGATTTTCAGGTTTGCGGCCATCCGCGCGAGTTCACCGAAATGACTTCCCCGCGAGAGCAAAAGAAGCGACAAACTTTGTTAGAGAAGAACTTCTCGGTAACACGAACCGTTTGCCAACAGAGCCCTCCCATGCTGCCATGCTGTGACGTCCGAAAGGCCAAGAACACTTCAAGCAGTCTGGTTGTTGTTGTTGTTGTGGTGCGTCCCAGTCGAGGGTTCAATTTGAATGAGACTTTTTTTTTCTCTTCACCTCGCCTCTTCGCTTAGTACGAGTTATTTTTTCTCCGTTCGAATCACCGATCCGTTACGGATACGTTTTGTGTGCCGCTGCTGGACAGCGAAAAGCAAAGAAGCGGGTTCTGTTCAGGTTCGGTGGTGCTCATTTTTATTGTTTTATTTTCTTCGATCTACTACACCCTGTTTGTCCCCCGACACTTGTGCCAATCGTGCAATGTGTGCGTGTGCACACCGATGAGAACCCTTGTGCAACCCCCCCCCCCATCCCCATCCCCATCCCTACGCCCCCCTAACTGAACAGTTTCGGTCGCAGCTGCCCGTTACCAATGTCAGTACCACAGGCCCAAGCGGGTCCGGTACGGTTAGGGCGGTGAAAATGTGAAACCAAGAAAATGTGAAAATTTACTATACGCACACATTTTGTGCCACTTGCATTGGCGTTTGATGCAACGGAAATAATTTGAAATTCGAAAACAGATTGGCCTTTGGGAAGCAGCGATTTGCAATTCTAAATGCAAGCGACATGTACCGGAACAATTGAACAAGTTTCTTCATCGTGATCAATATTACCTGGGATAATTACAATTATAATATTATTAATATTGATACGTCGCATTTGAAAAATTATGGCGGCGGTCGATAAACTTTACGACCGAAAGAGCCAAATTCTACAAAAATGTTCGTAGAGTTTCACGCGATGAGCCAAATTGTCAAACCAAGAGCAAAAATGTGTGAAAATTCTAAGAGCCGTACTTTGCCGATCGCTAAACTACGGCAGTACAAGTTCCTGCAAACCTAGTAGCTAAGGACACTATCCGGGCACTATGGACCGCACCGGGTCCAGTGGCGGATTGAGACGAGAGGAGGCCCTTAACGGTCACACGGATGTAGACCTGGTTGAAGCGTCCAACAGGGGATTGAATCAAATATTCTAAACCAGAGAAGGATTGAGTAACGACTTTACTTGTGAGCGGGGGTGGGTTCCATTTTCGGGGGCCCCACGAGGCCGCTTAGTTTGCTTAGTGCTTAATCCGTCCCTGACCGGGTCACTTATTATCATTTGTTAACACACACTAATACATACACATACGATTTCTGCCAGTGTGATCGGAGAGATGGATGAATGGTGTTATTAGTATTTTTTTTCTTTTTTATCTTTCTGTGTTTGTGTTTATACATTTTCCATGGAAACGTTAAATATTGTTTTCTCTTCGAGTTATTTTTTTTAAACCGTGTTGAACAAACTTTACTTCAACATTATAAGCTAAAAATAATTATTTCAGGATTACTTATGGGACATTTCGCTCGTTGTAAACGATATTTGCAGAGCATTATGGGCGTTATGCAAAAAATCTTTGTAATATAATATGTCACGAGCAAGTCTTCCTTACATTAGCGTTTACATTATGTGATGTGTATTTTTCTACAAGTTATTCTTACACGCCACGCTTTATGCTGTAGAGCTGTAATTATAGAATTTCACAGCCCCATATTTCATTCCTTCTCTTCTTATTGCTGTTTCATGCGACCCTAACCGCCGTTGGCTCCGTGTTGCTGTTCGTTCGTTTGTTTGTTTATTGTTTGCTCAACAGAACACCTCACACAGTCCGTGTGCGTTTTGACGCAGCTATCCCATAACCCTCGCCGGCCATGTAGATTGGAACAGAAAGGCCCTATTGGCTGTTGTCCAATATCGTCGGCACTCGCGGATCGTATGGTACGCAGATTTAGTGGTTTGAGGCAAAACTAATTGATTATATTATTCCATACGTCACCCTCCCCCTCTTTCCCCTCTCCCCTTCGATATTGTTCCCCACCACGCACCATCACCAGCACGTGCAGTTTTGTTGTCGAACTATCTGTGTGACTAAATAGCCCCGTTTTGTACAACGCGCATAAATCAATGCTTGCGCGACGTTTTCCAGCACCGCTGGCAGGCACCGAACCGTTCGATCGATTTGAATCAAAAATCGATCAGTTTATAGATGGGTGTGGAGAGCAGCGATGAAGCGAAGCCGTGCAAAACGCCCTGCTAGCACAAGTTGGTGCATAAGTTGGCCAACAACGGCAACGGTGCATGTGTATATATATATGTATATATAAATATATATATATATATATATATATATATATATATATATATATATATATATATATATATATATATATATATATATATATATATATGTGTGTGTGTGTGTGTGTGTGTGTGTGTGTGTGTGTGTGTGTGTGTGTGTGTGTGTGTGTGTGTGTGTGTGTGTGTGTGTGTGTGTGTGTGTGTGTGTGTGTGTGTGTGTGTGTGTGTGTGTGTGTGGTGTGTGTGTGTGTGTGTGTGTGTGTGTGTGTGTGTGTGTGTGTGTGTGTGTGTGTGTGTGTGTGTGTGTGTGTGTGTGTGTGTGTGTGTGTCTGTGTGTGTGTGTCTGTGTGTGTGAATAGCAATGAAAGAATACGGAATTAAACTAGGATGTGTACGTAGGCATGATTTACAATCGAAAAGTGCTAATATGCTGCATCTACCCTGTGTATGTTTGGAACTGTGTGTTACTTTATACCAACAATGCTAGTGATGCTCATTCTCCGTTTCGTTTTATTTAGTGATCGTGATCGTGCTTTCCATACACTGACTCTGTAGTGTAGTGTGTGTTACAGCGGCATTGTCGTGCAAAGGATTTCAAACGCATCGCATTGTCATGTAATGGTAAGTACCGGCCCCCTTCATTAACTGCCTCTCCCTGGTTTTGAACGTTATCCCACTAGCTAATTTTTATGCGCTGTATAAACTTTTGCTCCTACGTGAGCACCCTAAACAATAAATTGCATAACGCGTTCGATCGTAGCGCATACGCGTTACCACAATTCGATCTTGAAAACTTTATCGCTCAATCATCTTGCACCGCTATGCTCATTACGACGCGTACGGTGGTTCCAGCGATGTGATTGATGAATGTCCAATAATAATCCGATCTTCCTTTCATTACCACCCCACTCACCAGCTGTGTGTAGCGTACAAACGCAGATTGCGGCTTGTTGTCCCACGGCCGCGTAAAAGGAAGGTGCCAGTTAGTGACCATTTAACACATGGCCCACCGTACCTTGGTGCGAAATTGGCAAGGTGTGAGGTTCCTTTTCATGGAACGAACCGAATGTCCAACATGTACCACCCTTGCCTCGCTGCTGGCTAGTGTGTGGGGGCTGCACGGAGTGAGTTGAAAGCTTTTTCTGAATCCATCATATACACCCTGACACCCCGAACGAACACTTCGGGCTCGGATGAGTCGTTCGCTCGAGGTTACAGCTGATTGAAGCATCAATCGTCTAGAAGCAGGACGCGGAAAGCGAATGGAAGATGAGACACGGTTCACAACTTTGTTGTTCAAGTGCACGTCGAACCAGCGGAGGTGTTGAGAAACAGTGCTCTCTGGCCCGATCGTGCTGCTTTTCCCATGAAATGGGAGACGCGCCTGGCTACGGATGGCCCACCGCTGTCGAGCATTAGTGCTTTTGTGAGCTGAGCTTGTGCGGGGGCTCCATTGATGTATCGTTTCGAGTGTTACATGAAGGACCCGGTACGTTCTCTTTCCCGGACGCTTGACGCATTGAGCAATCGTCTCCCGGTTGTTGATGATGACGAACAAAGCGGTTCCGGTCGCCTCAACTTACCTTCCATCCTGAGTGTTCCACGCTCGGTTGTGTGTGTGTTTTTTGTTGGGAATGGATAAGAGAAATGGCCTTTACAAGAAGAGAAATATAAAACTGATACGTTGTTCTGAAGTTAGGGGTTCCGATAACCTTAGTTCCGTGTTTACCTGGAAAGCATCACTACAAATGTAAGATCATCTTTCATTTTGGTCTACGTTTTTCGTACTGTTGCCCAGCTTTTGGAAATAATCTTTGGAGACTAAATTATCATGCTTTTTTATACGTAATTCACAACACTTCATTTGTTGATCGTTATATAGTTCATCGATTTGTACTGAAACAATCACGCATGATGCGTATTTACGTGATGCTGCATGCGAAAGTTCTTTTCCTTGATCACGTGTTTGTACGATTGACCTTTTCTGAATAGAGTGTGTCGACAGTGTGTGCTGTTTGCTCGAGGGCGGCTAGGGGTATAGTTTGGAAGTGGAAACTTTCGCCTGTGCAGCTACTTTCAAAACCACAGCTAGACTGGTGGCAAAGTCATCGTGTCCGAATCTCATTGTTGCGATGGCACAGCTACGGGGAGCAAACACTTTCACTTGTTACCCCGGGGAGGTTGGACCGTTTTTACCATTTTTTTTGTCGCTTAACGCGTTCCGTGTGTTTCAAGAATAACACACTCAATATAGGCGGAAGGGTCACGATGTGCGAGATAACTCACTCCGCGGTGGGTTCGTTTCGTTGCGTGGCGTTGAAGTCTTTTGATGGTCGTGCGAGAAAACGCTTGCGCGAAAGCGAACGTATCCAATACCGGATTGAAGTGTTCGACGGTTCTGTTCTGCGTTATGTGTATCCGCGTTTGAAGCAACCACACAACAGCATTAATGACTGTGGGTGGTCTTTTGCGACGCGCGTCAACATTTGAAGAAGATATGGCGCATACTAATTTGACCGCGTGTCCCACGCTGTTAAAGCACCGTCATATCCTGAATGGTTTTCTTATTTTTCTGTTGGAACGTTTTCAAATTCGGTGATTCCATTTAAGCTCGTGCTTATTGGACTGTCCAAATTGTTGTAGAGATAAGTTTGCTGAACTCAGCTGGCTTGTCAGCAAGCTAAAGACCATCGTCAATAAACAAACGACCCCATGCTTAAAACTTGCTCATTGTCAGATATGATAGGAAGTAAACATACACAAGCAGCTGTACTACCGATGATCGCCGCATTCCGTACAATATTGACCAAGTTTGGACTGATTTGGTATCAGTTGTTGGGTCGTAGTTTTCCTGCATATGCCTCATGTGGTTCGCTTCAAGCCGCAGAGCATGAAACTTCTGTTTGTTCATTCGCAAGAGCCGCGTCAGAGTGGGGGCAATCGCGCTCGGCAAGCTGTAAAAAGCGACTGGCAAGGAAGCAAAGTATAAGCGTTCTATTGCCAACTCATCGCTACCACAAGAGTCGTTCCCTTTCGTGCCTTCCATTATTCCCGCCTTCCAATTGAACCGATTCGTCATGCACCAACCGTTCCCAGGAGAGATTTTCCAACTCCCAAGTCGTGCACCGTTCTTGGTGTGGCGTTATTTCCCACGGTTTGGCAATGATTCAACGGCACCGGGCCGGGTTCGCTACACCGTCCTCCTTCTCGAGTGTAGTGGAAATATTTATTTAGGCCGACCATAAGCAGGCCAATCGCGCTGTGTCGTTCGCTACAAATGCCGTTGACATTGGAAAACCGAACGCTTGCGCCCTCTTCCCCGCCCCGCCCGTACACCAATCGCAATCGGGCGACAAGGTGTACAGGGAACAGATTGACCAGCGCTGGGTCCGGTAAGCGAACGACATTAATGCGCAGCTGGAGAGGTGGTGGATTTATGGTCGGCTTCGTTTCAATTCAGGACCCGCATAAAGCTGGGTCATGGTCCCAGCGTTCTGAATATCGTGAGGTCGCATGAAGGGATTGCCGCATGATGCTGGCGGTTCACACTGCCTGGGTGAAATTAATAAACCAATAAAGCTAGATAATATGAAAGAGTTACACCGCAGCGCAGTGTGACGATGTGTCCAGTGCGTTGTTGATCCTTCGCTGCTCGGGGCCTCGGCATCGAAATGACGTCGGAAACAAGTAATTTGCCTCACGGCCACCTTCAACGGGCACTCCCAAACGCTCGCAGGCAGGCAGACAAGCATCATGTGGCAATATGGCGCCGAAGCAAATCTTGTCCTTTTTTCTGGAGGGGTGGCCGGGGTTATAAAGTTTCAGAACTTGTACGCAGATTTTCGATCGTTTTTCGAGGACAATGCTTTGAGCAAAATAACGTTTTTCATCGCAGTATTTAATAAAGCATGAATGATGAGGTTCGATTGATGAGCATCACCCAACGATCGCATATACCATTGCGTTTCGTGTGGTGTTTCTGTTTTAGTAGTGTTGTTACAAATCACACTGCAATCTTTTCTATTCTAATATATGCAAACATTGAATAAACACTCATGCAATTTGCCTTTGAAAACAGCGTTTCAATAAGACATGTCCCATTTTTTAAAGTCCTTAATATGGCATCACAGGCTTATCCTTACCACAACACAAAAACCGTATGCTCCCGGCAAACAACACAAGGCAGAAACAGATTTCGTACAGACAATGTTGTTTCCCCATTTTGAACAACACTGCTAGAGGGCAGTGTGAACGCAATTAATTTGCCATCCTTTTACGGATAGTTCGAGTTCTTCCCTTTCCCTACCAGTTTCTGCAACGCTGCGCTGGGCAATGCTACGTGCGATGAACTGTCAAAAAACCACTCTGGTGCCGATTGCATTGATTACATGGCAGGGCACGGCACGGCACAGGTCCGCAAGCCAGCCGGAAAGAAAATGGGAACAGGAACAGCAAAAAAGCATCGGCCCGACACCGCAGTCCGTGCTCACGACTTTACCGGGGTGGCAATTACAGCTAACCAGGACGTTACTTGTTATCACGTACCGGTAGCCAATGCACACCGGCAACGTGCCAGAGGAACGGTAGGTAAAACTCCGGAACCGGCCAGCCCCTTTGACCAGGGTGCAACTTAGCACCGCCATGTCCACACACACACACACACACACACACACACACACACACACACACACACACACACACACACACACACACACACACACACACACACACACACACACATACACACACACACACACACACACACACACACACACACACACACACACACACACACACACACACACACACACACACACACACACACACACACACACACACACACATACACACACACTCACACACACATACACACATACACACACATACACACACACTCACATACACACACA
Source organism: Anopheles merus (assembly GCF_017562075.2). Lineage (NCBI taxonomy): Eukaryota > Metazoa > Arthropoda > Insecta > Diptera > Culicidae > Anopheles > Anopheles merus. Next base: position 55,609,654 of record NC_054082.1, read on the forward strand.
CACACACACACACACACACACACACACACACACACACACACACATACAAACACACACACACACACAGTGCATTTACACGCTGGCAAGCGCATGTGTTGTTCGCCCGCGAGCGCATCGTAGACGGGAGGGTTTGTTTTCCTTTTCCAACTACCTCTCACAGCGTCATACGTACGATCGATTGGAACGGTTCGACAGTGTGGAGTAGAGGGGGGGGGGGGCTGTGCCCATACGCGATGTATGCTTCACTTCATGGCTTAGCCTAGCTTAAGCGTTGCGACGGAGTCTGGGGCAGTGAAAACAACGGGTGTGCGCATTGGAACGAGCTGAATGATCGCTTGGAGAAAATAAAATGTAGGTCACTCCAACTCTCCAACGTCAAACCCAAACGTCACCTGCATCCTCGCGTCGCTCGTGCCCTCCGTGCAAGCTGTGGGTGTCTTCACCTTCCACGTTGCACCCCGCTCTTACTCTCGCGGTATGTTTGCGAACAAGAAGCGCTCTTTCTCTAGTCTTCCCGCGGGAATAATCCGGTCCGTTCGTGTCCCACTATCGTTGAGGTGTTTTGTTCGATCGCGGAAAATATAATATATTCAATCGTGCGCATTCACCTGCCACAAATCGGCGCTGTCCTCTCGATGAGTATGGGCAATAAAACTGTTCCTCTCTCTCTCTGCCTCTCTCTCTCTCCCTCTGTCTCTCTCTCTCTCTCTCTCTCTCTCTTGCTGAAGGAGTTTTGATCAAGCATATCTAATGTAGTTTTACTTTCATAGGCTTGGTTCGAGGGAGTCTTCTCGGCAAACGGTGTATACCAGCATAGCAGAACCGAAAGTCGTCTTCCCCCACGCCTCTCCCCCCATGCTCATCAACACGCCCATGAAAGCCTCTTTCAGGCCAGCAGGGGGAAAAAGTGGAAATAAAGTCGACAGAGGCTTCCCTAAAACCCGCCCAAACGAGAGTTTACATTCACGCCTTGCACACGCGGCGTAAGTGGTGACGATATGCAGGACGGCTTAACGTGGGCTAACGCTGCCGGACAAGTTTCGATGCTCGATGGCTGCTCACACACAGGGGTGTGAGAGATTCCGGCACATCAGTGAATGCTAGAATCTGCCACAACGTCTACCATACATCGGCTCTCTGAACTACACCACACCACCACTGTGCGGATGCTGAAAAAGGGATGTGTTGGTCATTCCTTTCCGATTGACACGATTTGCCCGACAGCGTGCGGTTGATAAAAGAAAGCCGAAAGCGGGACTACATAAATGTTGTTTCCGAAGGGACGGGGCCGCCTCGCCAACTTATATGCACCGTTGCGTTTGGCATAAAACAGGGCGGCGACGACGCCAAATGCAGCCGATCGACCGATGACTGCACCGGTCGGTCCGGCCCGGAGTGTTGTTGAATTCAATTACAATTTCAAAGGAAATAATGCCGAAGTAACGGGTTACTTCCGTGGCATCATCGGTGGGGAGATGTATGGATTTGTGCGTACTGGTGGCACATGTTGCATCGAGGTTGGGGAACATCGATCAGCTAGGGCTTGACAAAAAATGAGAATTTTCCTGAGCTTATTTTTGTCGAGTTGAGCCGGTCTGGTGGTACAGTCGTTAACTTGTACGACGTAACAACATGCCCGTCATGGGTTCAAGTCCCGAATAGACCGTGCTCCCATACGCAGAACTGACTATTCTGCTATGGTAACAATAAGTCACTGAAAGCCAAGCTCACTTTACTAGTGGGTACTGGCAGGCCTTGACCGACAGCGGTTGTTGCGCCAAAGAAGAAGAAGAAGATTTTTGTCGAGTCTTTCCTTATTAATCAAACGTACGTGAGTGTGTGCTAGTTCTCAACGGTTTGTGCACCGAGACCGCACATTTTGCATTGCAACTTGTTTATCCCCTTTACGATGGGAATATCTAAAAAAACTCTCTCTTTCGACCACACCAATCGACTGGTACCAGACAAGTTCTCAAATCGCATCTTTCAAGCAAAACCCGCCCGAAACCATTCGAACCGCTTTCACGCGACTCCGAAAACTGATAGCTAGACATCGTGAGCTGTGGAAAAAGAGTTGTGTGTCTCGTGGTTGCGACATAAGCAAGCAGTCAGAAATACACATTAGTCGACTCAGCGGCTTCACAGCGATAGTACGCGACAAATTCACGCTCAAGCTGTGTATTTCGCTTATCCTGACGCGTGTTACTTTGTTGCCCCCATCGCTTTGTCCACTTTCGACCTTCGCAAAACCGTGTGCCGGAAGCAGCTGACGCCGCAACAACGGTTACTTGGCTCTAATTTTAGTCGTGATGCACGAACGAGTGCGATGCTTAAGTCCCCTGGCCTTTCGGGAAAATACGTGAGCAGGGGTGGTATCGGTGTCATAGGTGAATCTGAGGTAGGGGAACAGGAATGGTTCGAAACATCTTTGTCGACACGCAGCAGGGGTCAGTCAACTTTCTGCAAAGAGCACCGCCGTCATGTTGCCCGATAGTGGTGTGGCTTAAGATAGCGCGCAAAGTGTTTCAACTTCGCCGTCGTGTTTGGCGCATATCCCGCTAACGGTGAATGTTTGTGCCAAAGTGGTGCCAACCCCCTCTAAACATAGCCAACCAACAGTTGCCGAACTTGGACTTCGGGTGCCGCTAGCAGTCAGAAGAATGGCTAGCATTAGGGCATTAATGAATAAGAATGGCTTATTACACGGCACATTAGCTTCAGCAAGATGGGCTGCCCAAAGGCGGCTGCTTCCGTTCGTTTACGATGAAGTTTCACTCGAAGGCAACTCAAACTATTCCATCTGCCGGAAGAGATGGGATGTGTTACACCTGTCAATAGCGATGAATGGATAGAGGTTTGACAGTCGGAAAGGGAGAGATGACGAAAACGTCAACGAACCTTCGTCAGGTGCAATCGTACTCTGGCGTTCTAGCCGCACCCGACACTAATAGGGATCGAGTTAATAGTTGAGTAAAAGCCGTTAGCGAAATGGCTCGACTTTGGCATTGATCGTATCACGAAACCTTCGCAGAACGCTCCCGCCTCATCAATATCGACACATTCCACCGGCCGGTGTCGAAACATCTCATCCACCAGACCAGAGGCAGCTTACAACAGACTTCGAGTGTGCGTTTCTTGTTAAATCGGATTGGAAGAGATTTCTTCTCCGGCCGCGTACCGGTGTGTACCGTTTAGCGTTCGCGAATGATATTCTACCGTATGCGGGGCTGTTCTCGCAATATGTAAGCATTGCGAATTGAAGCTAAGAAGACTTCCTGCTGTTACGGACGGCCGAACGAGAGACCCAGCGGTTGTGGTATTGCCAAGACCATGGTTCTGTTGGAGGCTTCGAATAAGCTGCTGCCGCCCGACGGATCGTGAGATTAACCGATATTCAGATCTTGGCTGGTTGATATAGACAGGTGCTACAAAACGCATTGTGAATTAAGGTGTCTGCTTTATGTGTTTTTGTTCCCAAGAATAGAAAACGATAGCAAACCATTTGACGGATGAGGTGCTGTAAAGAAAGCTAACGGTGTGGGCCATTACTACCAGCGGGGAGGAATCTCCCCAATGTTGACCTCCCGGCGGTGACCAGTAATTAACACAAACATTCAAAGTAGCTTTTTCACACGTGTTTTATAGCCGTGCCTGACCCTGTGGCCCTCGCGACATTCACCGGTCAAAGCTTCGAGGAAGCATGCTTTTGGAACACTCGAAAAGGGTTGTAATACATACAGAGAGATAGAGAGAGAAGTTGGGGGTTTTTGGAAAGCATCAGCGTTGCCACCCCACACAACCGCAAGTGGCCATAGAAGAAGGTTTTGGTACGCTGAAACACAGCGTGTAACCCAAATTTCACAGAACGAGGTTTATTTCTGTTTTGTTACTCTCCGGCATCGGACAGAGCCATTCGAAGCTGCTTTCTTTTTACGACCTTCCCTGAAACGTTAGGCATTTTGGGTGCGAGATGTGTGTTTCCGGCGACGGGATCGGGCGCGAGACCCCACTGGTGCAGAAGCATGTAGTGATTTCCGCACTGTGACCACCTAAGCCTTGCAACATCTATACGGCTGTTCTGGCCGTTCACAACAGTCAACACGAAAATGCGGAGGTCGTGTTTTCTTACACAAACGTCAATTAAAAGTAACCCAAGTGACATTTTCGAGCAGATTGTTAGGGTTTTTCGAGTTGCTGGAAGCTTAAAGAGCAGACTTAAAACTGGCTTTAAAAGCAAGCGATATTGCAGAGTTTAAGCTTATTATAACAGTTGAAACGTCAGTGTGAAGCTTTTTTTCTGGTGCCATTTTGAGAATTGTCATCACGTTGTGCACAAACTACCGGCCCAAAACAAAACATGTGTACTCTTCAATCCGTATCAAACAAAAAGTTTATTAAAAAAAAACACTCTTTTACGTTGATTTGTTGGTCCATTCATTTCCCCGTTATTCTGATACTCCTAGATAGATCGTTTATTTCTTCTTACTCAGTGTTTTGGTTGTTGTTCTCCGAGGACGAAACTGCAAGCTTCCTGTTTGCCCGGCTTCTACCGAAGTTCTAACATAAACTTTAACGCTTCAACACATCGTTGTTCACGTACACACCCATGTTTTCAAGCGTTTATATGAGGCAATGGGTTACATCGAGCTGTTCACGAGGAGTTTAAGCTAAAAATGTAGAACAATTGTCACCTGGGAATGTACTAACGTAGGACAAGCGGGGGCGAAAATGATACCGATAGCATGACAGTGCGACGACAGGCGACGGTGTAGATACCATGAGTAGTTTGGAGAAACCTGATGTCACTTCAAACGGATGTCACAAATATATTATTAAGGCCGGTGTACATTGTCCGTACTCGCTAGTGTAATTTCGATTTTGACTAGCGCATCTGGCGGAGACTTTTCGAAGCATTTTGCCAAACAATTTGGAGCCGCTTCAGAAAATTTGTTATTTTTCCATGTTTTTTACTTCAACTGAACTGGACATGCTTGGTAAATGTCGGATAAATATATTGTGCAAGTATTTCAGCCATTTTCGCATCAAAGCACGGCGAAAAAATTACTTAAATTTGAGATCCGACACGACCATTCCCTAAATAACCAAAAAAAGCTTCCACCAGCCGCCGCCAGATGCGCTAGTGATAATCGAATTACACTAGCGAGTACGAACAATGCACCCCGACCTTAACGTTCCTAAAACGTTTCAATATCGCACATGCTCACCATGCCCTGTCATAGATCTGTCTAGATTCAACAACGAACCTCTGGCAACTGTTTTCAATTTGGAAACCTTGATTTATGTTACCTTGTACACTATGTTTAACAGTTGCTTTTGCAAAAAGTATACTACAGTTCACATATTGAAGACCTCTATAGCAACTCGTGCATGAATATGTAAAATATTTTCTCCATCAGCAGTAGTTGTTCCATCGGTGTTGTCCGCTTTACGTCTTCGTGACATACATAGCACGTGCTTGTCTTTCACGCCTACCATATTATGATGGTGGAGGTCACCTAATGAATGGGGTACCAAAATACTAAACATAAACATCACTTGCTGCCGATGTGTAGGGCCATATGAAAGCATTGTTCGAAAAGTTTCCCTGCATGGGCTTCATTGTTTGCTTCTTTGGGCTCCTCCGTGCACGACTTTGCAATCCTAAGTGACTCGAGTGTCTGTCAGCATCGTCAGCATCACGACAGTGCCGCAGAAATGTCAAGCATGCATTCATGCTTACTTGTGAATGCACATCACACTGACGACATGTGACACGATTGGCAACAAATTGCATGCATCGCTTGGATGCTCCCAATCTTCTTCCTCCCTTGAGTCGCCCGCCCAAGACATCATCACCATGGGCATCCTTGTCATCCTTGGATGTGTACCTAGACTCCCAGCAGCACATCATGCTTGCAGCAGCTTTGACACCAGTTACTACCCATTTACGGTCACTACCGATTATATTCGTCGTACTGCGAGTTTATTCCGGGACGTTTCTCGGAAGACGTTTTATCCAAAAATGGAGCGTTCAAGGTATCTGGCAGGGGGTGTGCATTCAACGAGGTAAAGATGGTCGTAGGAGGGGGCAAATTAATTTCATAATTTTGTGTGTCCCATTTCTTTGCGTACTCCCCCCCCCCCCCCTCTCTCTCTCTCTCTCTCTCTCTCTCTCTCTCTTTCTCTATTCAATCAAACCGCTCAACCGCCAGGGTAACCTTTATCTTCCCGACCGACGAACGTACCACGATGCTGTCTTGTCTTGCTTTTTCGGCGCCCGCCTGTCGCTGCTCATAACAACTTTTATTGCATTATAATTGATTAATAGCCAGGTAAGGCCCTTCGGATACGTCCCATGGTGATCGTTTCACTTTCATTTCTCGTCTTTAAACCGCGGGTATTTGCTGGTGGCCCCACGCACTTCACGATCGCACCTTTCGAATTGCTCGATACCCATTCTGGGATCTTTCGTATTTGCGTTGATGTGTGTAGCTGGATGTATCGTGGCGCGTGTAAACTTCACCTCAATCCCGCCATAATTGGACCATCGCTCGATCACGGAGATCAAGCCGTAGTTCAATCCGCACCTCTCGGCGATAGAGGTGGGTGGGCGTCATTTTTCTAACACGGGACGACGGTGATGATAAAAAATTAGTGAGTGACCTTTTTCGCTGACAGATCCGGGAAGCGAAACATATCATTCAGTCACGCGTCATGTCGTCGAACGCAAGAGCGTCTGAAACCAGCAAACGTATTGCAAAACCATTCGTGCTTTATACAGATGCTGCAAAATGCTGTGAAAGTCTAACAATTAAATCATCAATGGCCGTTGCTTGAATTGATATGCCTTTTTAGTCACTAGACTGAATACTACTGTAATGGGTCTACATCGACTCGTACAAAGCCGGATGGGTTCAATCCCCATTTGGAGCTATCCTCTCCCTAGTAGCAAGGTATAACTACACTATTTAGATTGTGGCGTTATTATGGCTATGAAGCCTACATAGACTGCCCCTCACTGTGGATATCATTATTGCAAAAAATAATAATAAAAAGACTACAAACATTACACGTATATACTTTTATGTAAGAGCTGTTAACTTTATTCATACATTTGGAAAAGAATGTCTATTTGTGCCGGTAATTGTTTTTTATTAAAACGTATCTCAAGCTTGAAAGAGATTTTGTCCCACATAAAACAAACAAATCTACTAACCACCGAACAGAAGGCACACGGCAAGCAGCACCCCAACGGTGCGACGTTGGGCGGGGAAAAATATTTCCTCATTGTTCGCCAAACCGTTTTCGGATCCGTTTCGTGAGATTAGTGACCGTTCCGCGTGCATAAGAACCGTCAGGCGGCCTCCAGCTACATGGCACTGCGCATTATTCTATCGTTTAGTGTGATCTCACTAAACGGCAGTTACAAGTTCATATCCACACGCTTTTCCTCCCCGAGCAGAATCTGGCAGTTTGCTGCTCGCTTCCAGAAAAGTTGTGGTCGATTCAGAAACGGTCTACGAAGTAGACAGTGCATACACCTCTTCAAGTGCCTCGATCCCGGTACGTAATGTCTAGCGACGGTGCGCTGTTTTTAGCAACGAGCCGATGACGTTTCCTGATAGCAATCCACGTGTCTGTGTGTGTGTACGTGTGTGGGTTCCATGAGAAGTTGTTAGCAAACACCAATGTTTAAAGGTTAGTAATACCGCGTTCCTCCCGCGTGCTTGTCTTGTCGCGTTCTATCGATGAGTTCTGGCGTTGAACTTGCTTTTCTTGCGCACATCTCGCGCACGGTTGTGGGCACACGCCGTACCAGCGGATACCGAACTTGCGGCAGGCATTTACACCAGCTTAGTGCAACTCAACGGCCGATGCATTCGTTGGGCAAATCATCAGCAAAGCACCGTGTGATCGGCACACTGCAGTGGTAGTGACCATACCAAATTAACATTTTTTCCATGAATTATTTTCCGATTGATCGTACGCCCGTATAGCAACCCTTCGCGAGGGTTTTGCAGCGTACAATGCGCTCTTATCACTTTCAGGCGATCTTCGTTCGTTCGTTCGTTCGTTCGGTGGGCTCTACGCCGTGAAAGATCGTTTATGTACGCTCTACACCGGTACGTACGAACGCGTTCCTGCTGATCGAGTGAAGGATTTTTGCGGATTCTAGCCCCTCACATCAAATTATAGACCAAATCAATGATGCCTAAATGGCGCAAGAAGAACCAGCCATGACCATGGTACATCTTTCGGGATAGGACGCCATGAATAAGCACGCGTTTTTGCACAGTAGTTGTTACAGGGCGCAACGACCCACCCGGTTGCCATTTTTGTACTACATCCCAGAACCCTCCGATTCTCTAGCCCACAGTTTAGGGTCTCCGTTACATTCTCGCAGGTTAGTGCCCCCGATCCAGTGCTATTGCTGCAGCGCTTTGCTTGCGCTCTTCGCGTTTTGCGCTGCAGTTATTTTGATAACGAGAGGTCGTCCGTTTTCAAAGTTCCTGCCGAAAGCAGGAACGAAAATAAGCAACTGGTGGAACCTGTTTGCTGCCATCGTGGTCCCAGGTCCTGCTGCTGCTGCTGCCTTGGGCATGTTTTACACTTTTTGCTTCGTTTTGGCAGCCAGCGCCGCGAGTCGCCGCAAAGGTAGAAATTTCTTCTTGGCGGCGTGAAGATTTTACCCACCATGTCAATGTCTTCGGGTTTTGGCCAGGTTGTTCCACCCAGTCGCGTACAACAACAACAACCATCCAAACCAGTATTGTAATAAGTTGGAAAACATTGTTCCAATCACGAAGCAGGTCCAAAAGGACAAGTTCACGGCTTTTTGTACTAACTCGTGTAGTTTTGTTTTGCGCTGTGTACGCTCTTCGCGGTGTTACTGGTGTTGTCGTTTTGTTTCCATTTTCTTGTGCACATCAACATGCTAAGGCTGAAAGCGAAATCCTACGCCAATTTGCTGCAGATAGTAGTAGTAAGTGTGGAGAAAGTTACTTGACTTGTTTTCTGTGCATGTGTGTGCGTATATTTGCGTACATATGTGTGTGCATGCGGTTAAGAAATACACAAATTCACAGCGCAGTGGGTCTGGGATGGACCGGGGTTGAGTTTTTAAAGCAGAGTGGCTCTAAACGATTCCTTCGCCCGAGAGGAACGGTATTCACAAGACAATCTTCCCATCACATTGCCGAATGATTAACGGATCGCATGGCCGGGTCGCACCAAATCTGCTCGAACGGTACACCGATTAGGTTGGGACTAGATTGGAAAATTTACCAATTAGAAATGTTCTCCTTTTCGTTGCTCACCGTTGCTCGCCTTCCGAACGCGTTTCGCACGGTAATTGTTAGAAAAGCATGCTTGCTGAACGAAAGCAGGCAAAATTGGAACAGTTTTCAGCGTATTTACGTCATCATGAGCGCCATCATTATTATCTTTCAGAAACATTCAGATTAACACCACCAGTACCTCTCGTCAGGTAGACCATCCTGAGTTTGAACCTCATGTTGCTCTACTTTGTTTCCTTTTTTTACATGATTGCGGTAGCAATAACAAGGCAAGAAAATTAAAGAAGACTAAAAATGTTTGTTAGTTTGATTTATGATCCCAATGCCTGTCACAAAATGATCAACAAAGAAGGGAATCTTTGCGAGTGACTTGAGTTTTCAACAAATGGTGATCACCACGAGACTTGACTCAATTTGGACCCGTTAGTAAGTACTGCAAATTATTGTGCAAATTTTGCTAATAATGATCAAAAACATTCGACATTACATTTTCCATGATCTATTTATCGTCAAATTTTATCCTCAATCTTAATATGTGGTGCTCTAGTGACTCCAGTTCATTAGTATGAAGTGTTGTTGAGTAAAACTATTATGTAGTAAGAAAGGAAGTGAACAACCTGACGGTCTATTCGATAGATGCGCCAGCTTTCACAAAGCCCAACGGGATCGATTCCCAACGAACCACCGTCTCCAGTACCAAGGATTGGCTAGATCGTTACGCCATTGCCATTACGCATTGATCGTCGAGTAGTTCATTATTATTTACCTGTGTTTGATATTACCCCCGCAGGTTGGTGAAATGTTGATTACTTTCTCTTTACATGAATGAACTAATAAAAGCAACAGCAATTTCAACGAGAGTATGGCCGGTCATTTGGGTCACGGTTCAAAGGCTTCCTAATGATTTTTACTGATTTTGTGCAAGTGGGTAGTTAATCAATTGTAGAATGATGTTGCCTTTCCTAGACTTGTGGACCATTTCCAAAAAACCAATCGTGCGAAATGTAGGTCGGCAACTCTCACTGATGGCAGCATGCGATGAGGCGCTGGTCCTCTGACCTTCGCTTGATCAATCAACCCAACCAATCGATCGATAAACTCACCCTGTTTCTTCCGTCACCTTGCGTTGCCCTGTCCTCTCTTTCAGACAGCAACTTGTTCGTCGGATTCAACCGCTATCCATAGCCTAGCCGGTCCATGTCCGGTTTGATTTATTTTTCACAGCAGTTTTTGCACTGCTCTGAATTTTCCCCTCTTACTCGCTTCAAGATCTGGTTGTGCGATAGGAAAGAGGAGCCGCTGCGTTGGCCAGTTGCCCAGCAGCGGGCCCGTCTGCATCGAGCGGAAATCAATTTCATTAAGATAATTCATCATTATCGAATCATTAACGACTTGATTACCCCACATTCGTTCACAGTTCCACAATCTCTCTGTACAATGGGGCTGGCGAAAGCTTTACGTGGTATCCGCACACTCCGAACGGAATGATACACATCCGGGTGGGGGGTGGTGGTACTACAAGCACACCAGTTCGCATTCTCAGCTACTCCGTTTCAACTCGTTTTCATTTGCGATTGCGTTACGTACGATCAAGCGTAACATTTTCCTTGGAAATCGTCGTGTTTGCATTGTTGGCGGTTAACACGGCCACACCTTACCTCCGTGTGATGGATCGCGATGAAGTGCATGCGAAAACGACGTCGTGAACGATGTCAACTGCCAGTGCTTCGATGGACGTGGCACCCCTCCAGTACCAACAGGTAACAGCAATTAATTGTGTCTTGGAGAAAACGGCTTCTCCTCGCTGCCATCGGGCTTGCATCACCGCCATCGCGGACCCATCGATCGTGAAACTGGATGCTGTGACAGGGCAATCGTTCCAAGAGTAATGCAATCGCTCATTATCGGAGCTGATGCTGGCGCACTCTCACTTTTTAACGAGTGCTGGTCCACAGCATTAATTACGGACAGGAAAGTTAAATGGGTCGAGTTCCATTACGACGCCGCAAAAAATTCTACCGCGCGTGAGTATTACATTCTATCGTCTGGATTGTGCTGTTGTGTTTTGTGTCTGCAAAATTAAGAGATATAAAAAATGTTTTATTGTATCATGTGTTTTCTATTGTTCCATTAACACGCATACTGGCTGTTGATGGGATTGGAGTATTTTTTTACCAGATAAATTAAAATGATGCGTTCAAGCAGCAAAGAACGCAAACCGTTAGGATCAGACATATGAAGCAGCTCAAGCTTAGATCCACTACGGATCGTTGACCAATAAATGTTGACGTGCAGACCAGTTTGTATGTATTCCAATAACTGACGAGACTGTTTGCCACAATCCTTATATTAGCCGACGCATTACGGTCATAAGATCTTTATCTCGTTGTCTCGCCAATCATTGTGAAGAGCAGCAGGAACATACGCTTGTGCCATCTACGCTTCCATCTTTTCGTATAGTCCTCTTTCTTTCTCGATCGTGACATGGGGCACCGTTTTTGATATCATTGAGAAAACTTCACAGTTCGGGTAGGGTTACGGTGGTCTTATCCATCATCACCGATTGGTCGCGGAAATCATAGACAAAATCACACACAAAAAGAAGAAATATGAGGGGATCTAAACCGAGGAATGTTCCCGCTTTCAAGACGCAAACCTAGCCACACCGCACTGTCTGCCTGCTTACCTGGGAGCGATGGTTTAGCGGCCTGTTTCCTAAAGGGAGGTGTATGATCCCATGCCCCACCACAGTATCTGCCCGTGGATATCAGTGCGCTAGTCTGACGTGCCGGAGCGTCGCGCCATCATGGCGATCGAGGCGGGCGGATGAACGAACACAATAATTCGACGAGAGCGGCCGGGATGATGTTCACAGAAGGAGGGGTGCTCAAGTGGCACGTATCTGGAGCCGGAGCAGGAGTCATCGTTCGACCGTCCGCGAAACGAAAAGTCGTGCCTAGGTAATAATAATGTTTTCAAAAAAACGGGCACTCATTTTTCTGTCCCCGCTGACACAGCGTCAGCGTGGAATGGAACCGGGAACAACTGCGACGACGACGACAACGACGACGACGTTTTGGTGCCACGCCACCCGCGAACAGCAAAATGAGCGTCGGTGTTTCTATTCCTTCGTTTGGCCCTATGACCTGCCGGGGCCTTCAGCCGTAATACATATTAGAAGACGGTTCCTGAAAGCGAAGAGTCGAGAGCGGATAGCGGATTCAGGTCGCCTAAAGCCTCCATCGCGCATAATGGTTTCGGTTTTCCAGGATCCTATCGGATGGTTATGATCTTGCGACCAGCTTTCCCAAGGCGCACTGGACAGCGCAAGATCGCAACAATTACTGCAATTGCCTGCCATTCGGCTTCTATTGCCTTCATTTGCTGGCCGTTCTTTCTTTGTGTCCCGGTGTGTCACGCTTTTGGTCTGTGTCTCACTTAAGCCAAGGAAGGGAACCGAGTTGGTAGCGGACGAGAACACTCAAACATATTCATGTTGCATGCTTTCACCAAAGTGCATCGGCTAAAGTTTGAACACGATCGCTCGATTTGAGGAAATAGGGTGGTATGGGACGAGCTTTGCCGGCGTCACCGATATCGTGGCACAAGCGTGCCACAGACAGTTTCCATGTTCCATGGCCCTCTTTTCACGTTCATCGTCGAGATCACACTGATAATCCGTAGCTGATGCCAGGCGCAATCGATTTGGCCAACGTTTTTCCGCACTAGTTCGCACGATTGGAGATTCCTGTGCAGTGTTATACAGCACAGGTTGTTCATTGGCATCACCGTGGATCGACTTATCGTTCATCATACCCAACTTATAATTGTACGTAATGGGAAACACAAGCTGTTCGGTTTGACAATTGCCACCCTGATCATATTTTGGGAGTCAACAAAAGCCAAACTAACCAGCTATACCGTTTGGCTAAACATGGTGGTGTGCTTCTTCGAGTGAACGAGATGCGATGTCGCTGGCTACGATATAGCTTTCGATAGGTTTTTGGACATCAACATCCACACTGCAACGGGCGTTTGGAGGTCTTTTGAAGACGTGCTGCTGCTGCTGCTGCTGGTTGAATGCAGAGCAGCTCAAGGTGCTGCAGCGCTCAAACACTCGCTTTATGCGCTGTAACGAATCGCACCGTTTGGTCATGATTGTGCACATTCGCCAGCCTCGGAGCTAACGGTGTTGCCGGATACCTTCTATACGATCAGCCGACGAGTTGTTTGGGGGCCTGCCGTTCGTGGTGCTTCAAAAAGTGGGTCAATTATGGTTCATAGTTCAAGCGGTAGGAGCCTTCTACCACATATGTGGACGCTCGGAATTCATTCTTTAAAGGAAAGGAAAGCTAAGAGAAAGAGAAAGGATGACAGTGGTTTGGACCATATCGAGGGACGATCACCACGTTTAGAAAGGTGTCGTCTGTTGTGTCTGTGCTGTTTGTTTTGGGCTACATTTGTCTATTTAATATCGCTATGGCTCTGAAGCTGGGTTAGCTTTTCGTTTGTTGTTCATGTTTATATGTTTATATGTTTATTGATTAATCCATCGGGATCTTGAAGATCCTACATGAATGTACTTAAATTAGTGCTTATAGACTATGTAAGGTACATAAATCGATCGGGGAGAACAGGTGCACAAGAATAGAAAATGTATTTTGAAAATAAAATTATTACGTAAGTTGTGTCCTGAGTCTATCTCTAAAAACATTCTGTGGCATGTTCATGCTCACGGTCTCTCTGTGTGAAACTACAACCAGCTTGGTTACACTATGAAAATATAATCCGTCCACCACTAGAGAATGTACTTCCATCCCCGATACTGTTTGATGTTTTTATGTGGCAGTTTTACAACCATCTGGACAAGGACAGTGGAGGACAGTAAAGGGAGACAGTGCACAAACTCTCATTTTACTGCACCTCAAAAACATCACCCACAAAAGGATTGCAAAGTGACGACTGTTGAAGTGCATTCAGGTGAAAGATCGATGTTGTTTTCGTTTATGCATATCAATGTTAAACTAAAACCACTTTACCCGCAGTGGGATCACAAGTACTGCGTGTAGATTTTTGCTGCGATCGCAACATTGTTGATGCCGCTTACACGTTTCCCCATTTTTTTTTCTTATTCAGCCTTTTGAGGACATTGGAGTACACTGAGTGCGGGTTTTTCTTCCATGTTTTTTATGCAATTTGCCTCCGCCACGCAAGTGTGACGTCGGTAAAAAGGTGTGGTAAATCAAGTAGTAGCAGTGAAAAATCCTTTCCACCAGCGTCATCAAATCGGACAGATCATGAGCATGATTCGAAAAAGAAACAATCAATTCTATGGTGTGTCTCACACGCTCCATTGAAGAAGAACAAAACCTCACAATTAAAGCTGCCAACCGTTTACGGCAGGGGGGAGACTTGTACACTACTGTCACCTGCAGACACGATGCGCATGTGGAAGGGTGCAAACGCTCATAATCGTTATCAATTTCTGCCAACTGTCATAAGCCTCAATTACACCCCAGCCCCCAAGATGCAGACGCATGCATTTCGCTGCCTCATTTTTACCCTTTTACCTGCAAATCTGCACAACGGTTAGTTTCTGGCTTTATCATCGCGTTCATTACTGCCCCGTTTGCTACACACCATTGCATGTATTGCATGCTGTGAACTGCGTTTTTACCGGCCCACAGTGCCTGCCAATCGCTGTTATTATCCATTTTTGGGTAAAGCTATCGGGCTGCAATTCGTGCAACGGTCGCATCGCTCGCATTTGATTCCGGAGGCGAAATGCATGCCACCTCGCCATCCTCACCCCGGTTCGCAAAAACGGTCGTGTCCACGCCACCAGCGTCAAACCCCCATTTGGCCAACGGCCTGAATGTGTGCAAAAGGAGTAAATTACATTTAAATGAAGCGCACGGTTAGCTGAAGGTACTGTTATTAAAAATAATCATCTTGTTTATTTCGCTTTATGTTCGGTACGGCTGAAGAGCTGCCGTAAAACCTACGTCCTCCAACATCGCCACAACCAGAACCCAACCGGGCATGCCGGACCCGAGTAGAACTGCGCGAAGAGAAAACGAATGCGGACGACATACGGGGGCCGCCGCTGCTGACACTGCAGGGATCTCGCGCCCGCGTTGCGTTGGCACACGGTGGGCAATCGTTGCAGGCCGCTGCGGAGTCTTCTTTTTTCTCCACGTCACTATTGCACTGTTGCAAACACTCACGCTGTGATGGAGCAGCATTCGCTTCTTTTACTTGATGTTTTTTCTCAAGTGGCCTCTTTTATAGCTCTAGTCGAGCCCGTCCCTGCCCATCCCGCCAGTTGTGGTCGATTCATGCACCATAAATTTATCGACACTCACGCGAGAAAAAACACAACCACCGACTACGACGACGACTTCCATCTTCGCCGGTGTCTCTGTCGATCCCGTGCCTTCACAAACTATTAATTAACATATTACATCGGCGTGGAGCAGGAATTGGGAATGAATTAGTTAGTATCGACGAAACCGACCGCGTCCGCCACCTTGACATCCAATTCCTCCAGTGTCCCTTACTTGCGCGATCGCACGTATCATCTGGGTAATATTTATGGCAAATTTATGCACTATCGCAGTGTGTCAGCACCGTGTAGCGGAGAGGGGGTGGGGGGGGGGCGGAGTTCCCGGGTGGGTGAAAACAACAATAAAATCCAGCACGAGCTGAGACCCTTCATCGGAAACATCTTCTTCTGGGTGATCTAACACATTGATCTGTACGAGACCGCCAAGATCGTTGCTAAAGGGAAAACTTGGGAAAACGCTAGTGAGCCGCTCAACTGGTACCGGGAAGTGCAGTGCTAGGTTTCCGGGAGCGCATTATTGATCTCGACCCGGCAGGGGGTGTTTGACCGTAATCAGTAGGTTGGATCAAAGGTGAAGAATACTGGTCCGGCACATTTATTTTCGTTCCTCTGTTTTATTTTTAATATATGTTATATGTATGTATGTTTCCCTAAATATATGTTTTCCCTAAATTTAAATACACTCGTGCCCTATTTAAAGCCACCACAAAAAAAAACAGTACATCGAATCTCGTTTTAATGCAGTGACGTCTGCAATACGAACCTGTTCGAAAGCAACTGGAAAACCGCAAGCACAAAATCAATTTCTATAACACCTTTACTGTTCAGTGCCAACCGTCGGCCACCACCTGCGGATGGTTACTCGAAAGGCAAGATTGCTTTGCCTCCATTAAATAATGACCGTTATTTTCTGTTCAATTTCCGACATAATTATTTGGAACGCGCGAGCGCGCGCTCACGGCAGCATTGCGCGGGCGGCCGTGCGTCATTAACAAAGCGTACACACTTCTCCATTACAGTTCGCCGGTTCTCTTGTAGCCGATGTGTGCAAGTGCAATTGAAAGGGAGGAAAAACAAATAAAACCGAACGAACTAATTCACCACCCCACTGTGCAATAGCTACCCTCCTGTAGCCCCCTTTTTCTATTGAACGAAATTTGGAAATTGCAGTCGCAATTATTGCGTGCGAAGGTTTGATCTTGCGAACCCCCGCAGCTGCTTAATCCTCCGAGGTCGAACCATCTTGATGGTTTCCCGCTAGCGGTTGCCGTAGCAACCGCCGATTCATTCTAAAGCAGAGCCGATCAGTACGTAAAACGTGCGAGAATGGGAGAATGAAGGCCCGTGATGAATCACCGCTCGCTGTCGATTGATTGAGCAATGTAGCAGCGATGGAGTGCTGCAGAAGCAGCACGAACTTTGAATGCCATCACCATAGCAATCGCTTCGAATGCCATCAATCGGCGGTTAAAGTGTACCGCGCTTCTTCTACCGAAAGTGAGAAATGCATCCGCCGCTGATGGCACAATCACGCAATAAGCACAGCGTCCCAAGGAATCAATTTTGCCGCATACAATTAGCTTGTAGCCAGATTGTGTGCAGCTCCCAAACCTAGACCATTCTTCATCGTCAAGAGAAGTGTGGTGCGACGCTCTACCCAGCATTAGCTCAGTATCGTATCTTGTTGCATGAAGATGATTTATTGTGTGCAGAACTGTGTGCTGTGCAAAGCCTGATAGCCTGATAGGTGCCGGTGGTGCCCGTCACGGAATGTGGAAGCATGGTTCAGGTTGGAATAGCAAACAGTTGATCTACTATATATCTAAACTAACAGGATTAAATACTCTTGCACGTTTTTTTGTTTGTAGTTGCTAATTTAAAAAGAAACATTCAAATAGAAATGTACCCACTGTGTAGCGTAGAGCCTTCAATAATCAAATCAAATCCAGTCCAAAAAGAAATGCTCTCTCGCATAATTTCGATGACTGACCCGAAGTAAACTATCAAGATTGGATTGATTTTGTTTTGTTCGGTCTGCGCCTCGTGTTTTCTCCTCGCGCGCAACCATATGGGTGGATAAAAGTGTGCGTTGCGCCTTGAATGTTCAGCGCAACAGCTGTCGAACGTTAATAATGATCGTGGCCGATGGCGGTCTATACAGGGTGTTTGTATATATGGGGGGAAGGGAGGGGTTGGGCGTACAAAATACATTCTCCCAAAACACGGGAGATCCAGACGAACCGTACGGAAGAGTGGTGGTGGTGGTGGTGGTGATGGTGTTGTTAGTCTAACGCACGTTTGTAGCAGCATTAGTTCCTCTTTCACCTTTCGCTCCGAATAATGGATCGTCATAATATTCCGTTATCCGTGGAATTGATGTTGATCGACTGAACGCAGGATAAATGACGATCTTGTCCGTACGACGTCTCACATGGTTTTAGGTTTTCTGAGTTGAGCGCCCTGACGCCTAGTTTACGATGACTCTGCTTTCAGAATCGACGTTTTCTAAAACGGATTCCACACTGAGTTTTATTTATTTATTATTTATTACTATATTAAAGCACTGAAAAACGTATTATCGTCGTATATTTATATGACATGATTGCAACAAACTGTAGCGTCATTATTATGGCCAATTGTACGATTCCTTAGTATAATTGTAGTCTAATAACCGTAGTATAATCTAAACGTAATCGAACTTCGTTAGCCGTTAAGATCATTTTGAAACAATAGTACATCACAGCTCTTTCAACCGAGTTTTGCATGCTTCCGTTTTGAAAGAGAGTTAGTGGTGATTCTTATTCAACATCTGATATCCACGCAATGTACCTTGAATAGATGGATAGCTAATGGATAGAGAACGCGCAGTAATGTAGTATCCATCTTTTTTTTCCTTCATTGCACAGGTTTCCAGCACCAACTCCGTGCCCAACAACCCAGATGGCCCGCGGACTTCGAATGCATTCACGAAAACAGACGAGTGCAATCTCGGCTTGAGGTTAGTAACAAACGAGATGCGCCAAGCAACATTCACTCCTTTCTATATTTCCCATTCAAACGGTGTTTGCAAACTTATACTAGAACTTGTCCATTAGAACAGGCTTGAGTGAACGAGCCTATGTATCTTTGTATGTGTGTTTTATGCCGACGACTCTTTCACACTTCACGATGCAATGCACCGGATAGGTCGTGTGGATTGGTTGTCTAGCGTTCCCCGGTTTTTTTTCGTTTTATGTTTCGCTTATGCAACACGACAGTATTTCACAGCACCGGCATGAGACTCCCCCACTCCCAACCCCCGGTCGCACTGTTGTCCTTTGTGACGCGTCCAAACGCAATTGCTGTTGCTCCATTGCACCAGAAGCCCACAGTGACGTGACAGGTAGGGGTGATGGGGGAAGGGAGATGGGGGAGGACACGCGGAGAGCGTAGTACGGCACCCTATACCCCCAATGATCGTTCGGACAGCCTGCCTGCCTGAATGCTGCTTTGTAAGCCTGTTGGAGTCGTTCGTTCCATGAGCATCGCTTCACCACGCTACTGCTGCGTGCTGCAACGCCTGTGAGGTAAAGTTCTCACGCTCGGATACGAAAGAAATCGTTAGCGGAAAAAAAGAAGTAAAACGATCGCAAGAAGACGGCAGGCGAAAGGCGGTGGTGGCGAATTGTAATTTATTTTATTGCTGGCAGCTATTTTGTTATTTTACGCTACTCAAAGCCTCAAAGGCCCACCATTCGTTCCTCGGTGTTTCGGTTCCAATTCACCAGCGCGTTTCCAGCATCTTGGACTGAGTGATATGCATCCCTGCTCTCCAATTCTTCTTGCCGTACTACGCTATTCACGGGGCCGAGGATGGCGGCCGTGGAATCTTTGGCGATGCTTTCATTCAACAATAATACTGCAAGCCTGTCCTTTTCCTCGAGCACGATTCGTCAATGAGTTGCACTCCATACGGATGATCGCGCGTACAGACCTCAAAGATCTTTCATGAAGCTAAGCCCGTTGTTGTAGCATGTTATGACAACACAGGCACTGGACTGATCATAACTTGTTGCCAATTCCAGTTCATTGCAATGGAAATTCGTTTGTATTTATGGTGCGCCCTTTAATGACAGCAACCACATGCGCAGCACAATGCTCTACATCGATCATTTGTTGAGCGAGATATCGTCTCCTCCGTCCCAGTATACGATGATGACTAATGCGATCGGTGAACCAGAACCCGACTGCAGACACCCCTGTGAAAAAATCAACAAATCATTCAACCTTGAACCACGGTCAATACGCTTACATCGCACTGTGCCTACTATACACCTCCCACTACTGAGCCGGTTGGGTGAGTGGGGGTGGAAAAACTTGGGGCAACAAGTACCCGTTATCGGTTGTGGTTTGGGTTTGGCAGTTCCAGCTGCCTGCTTGGCCCGATTGAGGTCGAACAGCTGTTTCGGTGTGTCGATTGCGAAGGGAAAGGTACACGCAGCGGTGTAGCTTACTGTCCGTTAGTAGACGGACGGCGCCAAAACCTGTTCCCAAAACTAACAGTAGATCCTGTGCTGATCCTTGCGCCACATTTTATGCTATGCGCTTGGAATCGATTCGAATAGGCATGAGCGATCGTGAGAGCGTTTGTGTTGTTTTAGCATTAAGCCTTTTGTATAAAAGTCTTTTTTGTTCGTTTTCTAAACATAATAAATCTTACATCCCTCCTTTCCATTTTATTTTCTGCCAAAAGGAAGTTTACCGATGCAATGGAAGGACGGGAAACGAGCGCACCACCATCGATACTGCTGCCGGCCACATCACCCCTGCTAGCATCCTACAATACTTCCACAAAGAAAACAACTCATACTACAAATAATGGGCCAACGACAGCGAGCCATGTCACCTCCGGCACGCCGGTGTCGCTCCGTCCCAAGGGCCACTACCGATCATCTTCACTTGAGAACAACCCATTCCATCCGCATGGTGGTAAGCCGATGGTCGGGCTTAACATTGCGCAGGCAAGCTTCACCGGCACGCTGAAATCTCGCCGAGAGCAAAAACGGATATCCGATTTCCTCAGCAAACAGTCGACGGGCCTCAGCACCAGCTCTAGTGGCGCGAGCTCGCTCACGTTGGTCACAGCGGCGCGAGAGCTACCGTCGGAGAGCAGCCTGCGGAAGGCCCACTTCGAGAATATTCGCGAGATTTTCGAGAAAAATAATAGCAAAAATGCCAGCGCCCAGCAGCACAGCCAGAAGTCAGCGAAACTTACGGGCCACCATCAGGCCACCAGCAGCACGGCAGCGGCAATGATGGCGGCCAATGTCGCTACCGCCAGCGAACTTGCCAGCAACGGTGGCAGTGCCTCTACGCTCGGTATACCGATCGATGACAAACCTCCAAAAATACAGGCTTGCAGCGGTATTCTAGGGAAGGTAGGTCATTTTACCACTACTTTTATGTTTGTACGATCGCACTAACTCTTGCTTTCGCGTGCACACACACCTCTTAGGGCAAACAAGTGATCCGTCCGATTGCCTTCAAACCAGTTCCTTACAAATGTAACACACCAAATTACGGTGCCCCGATTGGTGGCCGCCTGACGGAGCTGAGCGATCGATACGGTTCGACCCCGTCGCTCGGTCCTACGATGAGCCTGCAGTACAAATTCGGAAGCACCACAGACCTGCACCACCTGCAGCAACAGCAACAGCAGCAACAGGGGAGCAGTGGCAGCAATGGTGCAACACCGACCGCCTCCGTAGGACCGTGCTCGAGCAACGGATCGATGGGGGGCGCATCATTCAGCACGTTCGGTGCCAGTATGATGAGCAACAGTTACCACCAGCACTATCCCCATCAATACAGTACCTTAATGCGTAAAGGAGGATCCTCGACTATACCCTTCAAGACCTACGATAGTCTGGAGTCCATTCTGAAGCTGCCGGATAGCATGATGGCATCCTATCCAAATCCCAGCCATGGGTACGTATTTAATTTGCCATCATTCACCACTCCACGTTCTGCAATGTACAGGTACACTCTTTAACTTTTCTTTTCTCACTCACTCGCTTTCTTGCAGCCTGTATCATCAACAGGATGTTCTCGATATGGCACCATCACCATCGGACTCGGGTATATCCGAACTAGAGGCAGCGCTGCGCGATCGTGATTCCGAGCTAGCCTACCTGCGGCAAACCATGGAGCACAATGAACAAGTAATATTCAAAGTTCATCAGGTTGGTAGTGTGCTGCGTTTTTGGATGCCTTTTTGGTGGTGAGAAATTGTGCGGTTAATGGGCAAACACAAAACTTTATCGGCGTGCGGCTTAATATCTAACGGGCTTGCTCTGGGCCATACTTGCTAACACCATTAACGATCGCTTACTTTACGTTGGAAGTGTACTTAATGTTTACCTCAGCTGAATATGCTTTCGCCTTGTCGTTCACAGGACAAGGAGAAACACTGGGAGCAGGAGCTGAACCGACTGAAAGCGATACACGAAAGCCGTTTGCGAGCCGGTGCTCAGAAGGTTCACAAACTCGAGCAACTGCTCATGATGCAAACGTTTCAGCTACGGCAGGATAAGAAGCGTTTACAAGAGGATAACGCACGACTGCAAACAGGCATAGCGCAAGCAAAGGATCAAACTGAACTGCACAAATCGGAACTGGAGCAGGCCCAACTTACCACAAAAGAGCTCAAGGACCAAAACGGAGATTTGTTGGACGAAATTCAGATGCTGCGACGAATAATCAGCGATCTGAAGGAGCGCTTGGAGGAAAGTGAATGGAATCTCTGTCAGAAAAATGGTGAAATAGCTCTGATGAAAACTCAGCTCAAAGATGCACAGGTGAGTAATAGATGATAGTACGGTACGATTTGTACGGTTGAAACTTGTCTGTAAATCATCTAACAACGCAACATTCTGTCTCTGATCGGGATCAACAGGCCGAACTATCGTCGAAAGACCAGGAAATTGTGCAGTTGAGAGCAGACGTGAAGCTGCAACACTATGACGACATTAGTTTGAAAAAGTCCGAGGTACAGCAATGATCACCTTGTGTGCAGCAAATCTTTCGTTCGTTCGAATCAAATCGACTAATTTTGACACGTTTTCTTGCAGATAAAAAAGGAGCTTGACTTTGATCTGGAAATTTCACAACTCAATCGCATTGTTATCTTCAAAGATCAGATCATCGTGCTGATGAACAACGAAATTCAGAAGTTACGCAAGGAACTGTCTGACATTTCGATACTGCGAGGCTATGAAGGTGCACCGACCGGTCGATACGCGCGTTATAAGAAGAAGCTCGAGCTCGTTGCACAAAAGTTCGAGGAAACGGAGCTCCGCAACGACAGCAACAATAACAACCAGCTTACGAATAGCAATAGCGGCAGCAACAAACCAACAGACTCTCCAACAGGTGTGGAAACCACCGATAAGCAAGCGGCTTCCCCGTCGGCAATGATCTCCAGCAGCGACATCATAAAGAACTATTTCAACAGCAAGCTCGAAATGGATAAGAAATTGTTTCTGAGCTCGCAGATCTGTAACTACTCCGACGAGGACAAGTCGAACATTATCGATGCGTACGGCAGTGGAAAACCGGTTGATATCACTGATATCACGCTCGATTTGAGCAGTCTGCTGCCAAACTCTCTGACTGCGACGGAACATAACCCAGTGGATGATGTACCAGTCACTACTGCTGATAGCTACAATCATCACCACAGCTCATCCGATGATGATTACAAATCCATGACACCTACGCAGGAAGAGCATGTGCCGGCAGAAGCGCACGAAAAGGAATTGCATGTTTCTTCTGCCAAACCCATCGAAAGCTCGGGCCTAAAGAAAGGAAAGCATCAGCACAATAGCGTTGACGAACTAGAACGGCTTAACCGGGAGCTAGCAGCATGCCGGGAATGCTTCGAACAGGAAAAGGCGAAATGGGCAGACGAAAAGGAAAAGGTGCTGATCTATCAGCGACAGCTGCAGAAAAATTACGTCGAAATGTGTAAGCGCACACAGCTGCTCGAGGAGCAGCTCAAGACTATGCAGATAGAACAAGGTCATCGTGACTCTAGTCGAAACTAGAGCCCATTTAGACAATTGTGCTACGTCTATACCAAGACGAGCACGGCTATTAACGTAGGTTTCCAAACGGACGTGAGCGTTTATTGTGTTGTGTATTATTTGCCCCTCTCTTGCCAGGGTTCGTTCGTTTTTCTTGCGTTCTATCTTTAGGTGTGTTAGGAAATATGTCGAATTAAGTTATGCACATGGAACCGATTTAGTTACAATGACATACACACAGGTGGTTTAAGTGATTGACTTTTTTTTGTTTCCAAGCGTCAAATGAATAATAATGAAAAGACATGATTCTCAATCAGTGAACCTGTGCAGTTCAGTACAACGTCGTAGTGAACACCATCACATGCGTAAACGGTCTCAGTAGGTATGAATTTGCTCCACTAAGCCCATACCAACACTCGTTTATCTTTTTAGCGGAATAGCGGCAGTCCTGCAACCACATTCGTTTCAAAACTCAAATGATCCTCTCCTCGAACGATCTTGAAGAAACCACCATCTCCCCACTGTGCACCCCAGGAATTGGCACACAGCCAGTACTTGACGTTATTTTCCACGCCCCAGCCCATAACCTTCACCGAGTGCGTTCCGACACGCACACCGAACGTGTGTCTATAGACTCCGCTCTTGTACTGCACAAAGTCAGTGTACATGGTAAAGGTTGCCTGGGCCGGTCCGAAGTTAAATACTTCGTACATTATGCGCTCTTCATCCTTTGGCACGGTGTACGCCACCCGACCGTAATGCTTATCCTCCGGGTACGTGACATTGTAACCGGGCTGGCAAAAGCGCAAACACCGCGGGGTATCATTGGACTCGCCCGACTTTTTGCACACATCGAACGGGTACGATTGACAGCCTTCATGAGACCCAAATGCTCCGCCGCTGGTAATACCGTTCTCGACCCAGTAGTGCCAGACGGCGCTCGGCACACCACCGTCACAGCCGAATCCACAGCGATGGCAACAGGAAAGTACATCGTACGCTCCGAAGTTGAACTGCGCCTTGCCTTCCGAGTGCACGCACCAGCGATCGGTCATCGTGGATACTGCTGCTACGGCGTAGCTCGAGTCACAACATCCCTGTTTGCGTACCATATTCATGCTCGGGCAGTACGACCACTTTTGGCGTGCGTCAAACGACATGGGTAGCGGTTGTTCGTCCTTCTTCAGCACGAAACCCAGCGGCAGTTGGAACTTCATCGATTCATCCGACAGCACTCCTGTGCGGTACTGATCGTTGCGCTGCGGGTTGACTCCGGCTTTCCAGGTTGTGCTTCGGTTGTTGATTGCTTCCACAAAAGCAGCTTGCGACGTAAGCACATTGCCATATCCAGTGCGGAAGAATTCTGGGACGAAAGAACTTGAATCGGCAAAGCGCGACCCATATGAGGAGGAATCTCGGTAGTAATTTTGGGGTTGGGTGTCCTCTGCGCTGGTTTTCACCACCAATTTCAATCCTAGCTTGTTCTCGGCACTGCCCGTTCCAAGGCTGCCCTGGAGACTGAACACTCCGATAAGGACTATCAATGCAAATGCCATTTTGATTGTGAGAACTTAGCTCGACAGCTTCACCACAGGACTGTACCATTCCGTACGGGATGCATTCCATTTAAATACTCTCCCCCAGATCGTTATCAATTATGCAACCGTGCTAACAGATGCAAGGTGAACGCTCGGAACATAGATTTGTTTACCAGCTGCCCCACGATCAGCTTATAGAGCAATGGGATGTTTACAGCGCTGACCAAAAAAGTTGATACTTTTCACATTACGATTAAAACTTAGCCAAAACACCTTCATTTATGTTTACCTTTAGGGGGAGTTTTTATTCTTAATTGTTTGTCTTAAAATGGAATAAGTTAGAGGATCTATTTTTTAAATTAAACTACTGATTCAGACTGCTACAATACGGTTCTTTGAAATGCGTCATAACTATTTCAGAAGTGTATAATTTTGAAAAAGGGCAATTCGTCAATAATTTTTGAAACCTTTCCGTTCCTCTTCATGCCGCATCCATCCACCCAAAGGAGATGAAGTAGCCTTCTTGTCTAAGATAAGCTTCATTCTCTTCGTGCTACGATCGACTACATCTGGGCTAGGTTTCCGTTTAAGGTCTGGAAGCTTTCCGAAGCTTTCCACACGACCACCGATAAACTTAATTCTCGTCTCGCGCTCACCGCCACTCCCCGCTGGTAGGACAATCGCGTCCACTCTGTTACGTATGTCTTGAGCAAGAGCGATCGCTTGTCGACAGCTAATACTGTCTGGCCGACCCAGGATACGTTCGCGAATGTGATCGATTTCGCTTACCAGAAAACCAGTGGGATCATCGGGTAAACATACTTTGCAGCCCGGTTTCCGTGGCTGAGGGTCACGTTTTTGAGTCGTATTCAATATTTTTGCCCCACCGGCGGAACCAGTGCTTGGTGTGGTGTGTGTGGAGCGATGCTTCTTGGCAGGCTCCTTGCGGGGCGGTTTCGTCTCTGGGCTTTGCTTGTGTTTAGTTTTCGAACCAGACGTTGAAGGTGATTTCTTCAGCATTAATGGAGCAGACACTCTAAATTCTTCCGGCTGTACGCGTTGATCGAACCGGGTCATGGGTCTAGGCGGTCCATGCGAAGCTCTTCCTACAGGCGAGATTGCTGTTCGGTTCAACAATGAATTTGGAGCCGTTTTTGGCCGCTCAACAATTTTGCTCGGTAATGGACATTGCACTGATACGTCGGGCGATTTTAAAAGATACGCCTGCAAACATATCTCATAAATTAAAATGCTAAGTTTAAATGAAACTTTCGTTGAGCTTTGCAAACACTTACCATACGGCAGGGACTGTCCCGGAAAAAATCACGAAATAATTTGGATCCCACGTTTGCAGCCATTTTCAGCAGATGATGACAAGAAAATGAACGAAATGTGAGAATAAGGGATTTGGAAAACGTGTGCTGCGACGAATTGTAATTTCAATCTTTAGCAAAGGTTGCTTGATCAAATAGGGGGAATACAAAAATTCCACCCTGATATAACCCTAGCACCAAATAGCCCCGGCTTACATTTAACCGTAGAGTTGGCAACCAGATTTACACACGTAAGGTCAAAAATACACGGACCGGAATTTCGCGGCCGCGGTATTCCGCCTGCTGTCAAACCCATATACAAAGTGTCAACGGCAACTTTCCCGAACTGTCATATCCATACATATTTCAGCAAGCGAAATTCCGCTTTTCGACTTGGTAACACTAGGTTTTGAACGCGTAAAATCCCAACTCGAATCTGGAAAATGTATGTTGGATGTCTTGTCATGAGACCATTCGTACAACCTGCTTCCGAGATACGTGGTTTGTGCGTTCCCGAGGCATCTGCGTAACTGAAATATCGGCGTGTGTCGAATATCACGTTTTTCGAATATCATTTTTGATGAAATCTAGTGTTTTCATACATTTAACCCACCAGTCTACAAAAAGGGTGACAGAGTGGATTGCTCGAATTTCCGAGCCATCACAGTCCTTAATGCTGTTTACAAGATCTTGTCCCATATTCCCTTGGAAGTTGATCCAGCTGTTAGAGGCCACCATGAACGGGGTGCAGATCAAGGTGTCATTCGAAGCGCGGGGCTAGACAACGACATGCGTCGCACGATCCTCCACCGGTCTCTTCAATTTCTTGGTTTCGCGGACAACATCGACATCATCGACAGGACAACGGCGAAGGTGTGTGAGGCATACACCCGACTCAAACGCGAAGCAGCAAGAATCCAGCGCATTGAGAATCAATGCGATGAAAACGACGAACAGGCGGTCCCCGAGATACACGGTTAATGGGGACCGAAAACGGCCGCAAAATACCGCATATCTCGAATTTCCGCGTAAGTCGAATCTCGTGATTTCCAGCCAAAATATCACTAATTTTTGTGCAATTTTACTAGAAGGGACTGTGTTTATTCTCTTAATCAATTATTTGAAATGATTCTGACTAAATATAATAGTTTTAAATCATTACAAATGGTTGTTAACATTCGATCAAAAGGGAATTTATTTGGCATTTTAAAATTGATGTGTCAAATCAGTACAATTCGCCCAAAGAACTGTCAAACTTAAAAAACTGCGTATCTCCGAATCCACGTATAGGAGGTACCGTGTATCTCGGACCCGCCTGTACCTGCTTGCCAGAGACTCAGATCATCTGGGAAGTAGTGTATTAGTTACAAGAAGGAGTCAATATAGTTCAGAAATGGATACGTTGGATAGGTTACACAATTTCACACTCCAAATCCAAAATACTTCACATCTGCAATAGCAAATATCATATTCTAAAATCTATAACATACAATAGCTCAGTAATACCAAACACACGCACAGCCGTACATTTAAAACACACACTACACGGGTCAAAAGAGAAGCGAAGATTATCGAAGATCCGTATTAATGTTTTCAGAATGCTTGGTACCGGTCAACATCGCGCTCTCCGCCAAACACAACTTTAAATCATCAATAGCTGGTTTCTACCAAAACTACTCTACGGCATCGAAATAATCTCCCTACAACGGGAAAATTTCCAAAAACAAATCGCACCACACTACCATACCGCCATCCGCAGTGC
The DNA here is from genome assembly GCF_017562075.2 of Anopheles merus. Classification (NCBI taxonomy): domain Eukaryota; kingdom Metazoa; phylum Arthropoda; class Insecta; order Diptera; family Culicidae; genus Anopheles; species Anopheles merus. Next base: position 55,637,972 of record NC_054082.1, read on the forward strand.
TACTGGGGCTTTCGTCACAAGCCCAATATCATCACTTCTGTGTGAATGCCGACTTCAACCCTTGGAACACATCATAACCGACAATATAGTAGCAGCTGCAGGACGAATGATCGAATGAATGACGAATGCCCGTATCCAAAGGGAAAACGCCGCTAACACAACAAACACTCCCCTCAGTCACCAAACTCATTCAGATCGGTAGTCACCCCTGGTACTGCCGCCCACCACAAATAGATTGGACCATAAAAAATCAGCTTCGGGCTGGTTTCAATAGTCTTATTGCAAACCGTCAATTTGCTACCATGCCAGCCGGATCATCAGTACAAAACGATTCCACTGGTTATCTAATCTACTCCAGCATCGATAATAGCGCCATCCGGCTACCAGACCATACATCAATCTTTACCGCAGACGCAATAGCCCTGGTTATTACTGCTGAAGAAGGCCTACGCAGAGATAAACCCAACGTGATCTTCACAAACTGTGCAAGTGTCCTTCAACCACTTAAATCTGGAATCACCCGCGACCCGAAGATCCATCAACTCTGCAATATACCGAATTCACCCCAAGTCACATTCTGCTGGATTCCTGGTCGCACAGGTATACAGGGAAACGAAATAGGAGACCGACTAGCCAACGCAGGACGTAATACAGGGTTTCCCACGATTTATTGGTCAGTTCCCATGATTTTTTGGTGCGTTCCCACGATTTTTTGGTCGTATCCCATAGATTTTTGGTTCGTTCCCATAATTTATTGGTATTTTCCGATTGGATATCAATACAATTGGACCAACAAATTCTGGGAAACGACCAAAAAATCGTGGGAACGCACCAAAAAAATATGGGAACCCACCAAAAAATGATGGGAACCAACCAATAAATCGTGGGAAACCCTGTAACCCGGCCTGCTGCCATAACACTCTTCCATGCCGAGACTTCATTCACCTTAGCAAAACCATCATCGCCAATAGCTGGAATGGTTGTTATTGGGTTAGCAGCGGCCGCTCTTTCCTAAAAAACATCAAAACCACAACACCACCATAGAAAGACCATCCATCGCATCATGACTAGAGAATCCTATCACGACTTCGGATTGGACACGGCTGGCTCACCCACACCTTTTTATTGCAAAAATCAAGCCCACTATGCAGTTTCTGTGGCGTCGACATCACCGTCCGCCACATCTTAACCGAATGCCATGGATATACTTCGAGAGAGAGAGAGAGAGAGAGAGAGAGAGAGAGAGAGAGAGAGAGTCATATATTTAACCATTTATTCAATACAATTCATGTAGAAAATTAGGATATTTCAGGCTTTTTAGCGGCTCAAAATGTTGGCTTCTTTTTTTGTTTTGTAAGAAACTGTGTGGCAAGAGTCAGCAAAATCTGCGACTGAAATAGCCAAATTCTACACAAATGTTTGCAGAGTTCCATGTGAAAAGCAAAATAGATAAGCCAAGCCATTCTATGAAATACAAAAACGTCCCTTTCGAAATCACATAGCTACATGCGAGCTGCACTTTGCTCCTATGGTGATCAACCTTGAGTTTGAAACCCCATACTCAGAGGCTTACTTTCTTCTACTATTTGGAGTCATATGTCTCAAAATTGGCAGAAAAGTCATTTTATTTGCAATTCTTAATCCACGGAGCAAATTGCACTAATTTAACAGGTGAAGTCAAGAACCGCGTTACTCGGGAACAGACTGTACTCAGAACACTTGAGCATCTTTTTCATAATACAAAATTAGCGAGCGAGAACGTGTGCGGCCACGCAGCACAACGATGGAAGGGGAAATCTATACATCCTTCTAGAATCACCATAGCAGTGTCTCTCAATATGAGGAATGATGTGCAATAATAAAGATAACAATCAGCTCCGATCAACATCAACGGCTACAAATAAGCGATACTTTTCGATAGAGGTGTCATCAAATAAGAAATCAAGACGAAAAAAATTTCGTCGTGATTAACAATAAACGCAAAATCTCCGATGTCCAGAAATGATCAAGCAACGATCAAAAACGTTCACTAAGGAGCATGTTGAAACTAAGTAGCATTCTTCGCGCAATGCGATATTTCAAATCGAAGTGTAATTAACATAAATACATTTAGCAACCAAACAACAGATGCGGGCAAATCAAATATCGATCATAAATTTGAAATTTATTACGAAGTCCAAAAAGGATATACAGTGGAACCCCTCATAACGAGTACGTTATAACGAGCAAATCTAAATGCTCTACAATGCTGCCTCTCTTAGGCAGCGGTTAGAACTGCGCCGCGTGCGATTTTGCCGCAAGCTTTTGTATGGGATTTGACGTTAATGACAGCACTTGCGAATCTGCCGCATGCGGCGATGCGGCAAAATCAAAATCATTTGATATTGCCGCATCGGCGCAAGCGATTTTATTTCAGATGTCAAATGTCTAAAATCATATCAAATAATGATTATCTTTATAAAGAACCAACAAAATATCATTATAATATCTTGAAAAGCTAAAAAATCGAGAAAACTCTTTTCTTGCCGCATGCGGCGAGGTTCTGACCGTTCCCTTAAAGAGTAAAATCTCGCGTTACGCTCAATTTCATGTTTGTTCCCAATAATTGTTCTCATTTAAAGAGTTTCAATACTAAGAATCGTTAAATATCAAACTATTTCCAAAACGGGCAATGTATAAGTGTGGATCAATGTGGCAATGTCGAAAAGTGAAAAGGGAGGTGACACATTAACGCCCACTGCCAGTCCAAAACTCATGAAGTCATACAACAGTCGAAAAAAATCTTTTCAGATCAGATGACGGAGCTGAGAGTTTTGCTGTGCTTATCGACAGCTAGAGTAAGCGAGATAGTGTCTTCAGTTTAATTGCTCCGTTTCCTTCCTGGTTCCTGGTTTAACAATGTTGGAGGCTCTCTTCGGCTTCGGCCGTGGAAGTGGACAGGACGTGTAATTTTAGTGTGTAGTGTACCTCCGTAAGAAGCGTGTGTTTCATAAATGTGAGGTGTGTTGATGAGTATGTTCTTGCATGAATTCTTGATCTACTTGCTCGTAAAGACGAGAATTTTGATACTAATAATTGATCAATGCTTTACTGTTGCCACTTGGAAGTGTTCCTTATGGTTGTGATGCATATATAAACCTTATATACCTGCACTATTTTGACCTGGAACCAATTATTTCGCTTTTCATACACATTGTATGGGAAAGATCCTCCCGCATAATTAGTGAGTCATTGGATCGTATTAAACTCGTTATGAGGGGTTCCACTGTACATTTCAACACACTTTTCAACTTTTAAGTTTTCGTCGAGAGAAAGAGACGTATAGACTAGACTTATAGAGACTTACAGAAATGTCTTGCAAAGAAGTTCGTGATTGATAATAATAATTAGAGTTAAGGTAATGAAGGATACACTCTATACAATCGAACTAATAACAGCAGCAACAACAACCACAACACAATTATGCGGCTGTAAATACATCCCGATTAAATGAAGCGTTCTCGGGCTCATTGTATTACAACGTGGTGCATTGTACGCGATCGTGCTTTCTTGTATGCAACCGTAATAGGTAGTCGGATGCTGTGCGTATTGCATAATCATCAGGGAGTTTCTGCAATTGAGTGTTTGAAAAATGATTCTGTGTTATTTTTTCTCGCATAATCATCCATTTCCACAACTGATATCATTTTTCTTTCAACATGATTACCTCCCTAATGTTTCGATGAAATTTTGCCACTGTCAGATTAATAAGAATTAGTCAGCATGACCGTATAGGTCGTTTCGCCCAATAAAAAAAGACCCTAAAGAACATGATGCAAATTTGGAAAATTTGGTTTATGCGCAGAATGGCAGACATTCAAAATTAAATTTCAAAGTTTTTGTTAAAGGCTAATGTACAATTTGTTAAATTCATTCATAAAATATTCATATAAGTTCATAAAATAAAAATCAACATATTTTTTATTTTAAATATCATGAAAAAAAGCTTTCAATTTGATTTTGCAATTAATTGCTTCACATCAGTACATATAACTCCAAATACAGTCCAATTTGCGTTTGACAAATAATATATTTTCTTCTTCTTTTATTGTATCGACCTACGGGATCATACCAGCATATAAAGGCTTACGAGACTTTTTAAGTATCATAAGTAAGCATGCATGTAATTATATTCGGTATGAATTTTTTGTAATGTTTTACTGTAAAAAATGTAGGAACAACGAAATGCCCATGAAGTAGAGACACAAGCGCTACCTTCTATAACATCGCCGAAAATATAAATAGAACATATGTAGGAAACATTATAGAATTGTACAAAACTTCCTACGTTTCACGTTGCAGTTTCTGTTGGCAAACAAAGCGAAAGTGTAGAATGGTTTTGTTTGACAATGTTCCGTTTCAAAAAGATTATCGGCACTTTAAACTCATGACGGGCATGTTGTACGAATTGTACGAGTTGCCGAGTGTACCACGGGCCCGCCCCTTTTATACAAATTATATATATATACAATTTATATTTAATCAAATTTTAATCTTGCAAACCAATTTTCAGTAAAAAAAAATTAGTTCCACATAGTACTCCCCGTTTCTTACACATTGATAAATAATTAATTAAAAAAAAACTATTGTTATTATTTGAAATTACGTATGGGATGCAAATAAAGAAAGATAAACACACATAAATATTGAAACGCCGACTAATTATTGTACATCTACTACTTTTCATTGCGGGCCATTTACATAATTACTGAAATAATTGAAATTCAGGACCCAATATATTTACACAAAAAGAAAAACCCGGATATACAACAAAATTTCAACTGTAAATAGAGGCACACATAGCCAAGTCCGTTAATGATATGATATCTGTAAGCCTTTATCAGGAAGATTTTTTGCGAAAATAATAAGCAAAATAATACATCTTTGTGTAAAAGTTGGTACAGTTACTGGAGGATGGGGTTGAAAAATTGACAAACAAAGAGGAAATAAGGCATGTTGGACTAAAAATGGGTCAACAGAGAAAAAAGATAAATTAAGCAACCCTTTCCCCTAATTATTATTTGGGCAGTGAGAAATGGACGTATTGTAGCACTACAAAGACTCTTCTACAAACTTTATCGGTCGTGTACGTCATTGAACAAATATATAAACACAATTACTTCTTGAAAAAAAAAAACAGTAAAAAAGGAGAAAGGAAAGAAGAGGGTGTAGAGATAAAAAGAATACACGAAATCATACCAAGTACAGTAAACTGTGCTAAATTTTGTACTAATATTTTTGTAGTTATAGCGTAATGCGAGCATACGAGACGAAAATACAAAAAAATCATTTTTATTTGTGAGATAGTTAATAATATGCAAGGACATGCTGTGAAACGTTGTATATGTAACAAACGATGGTTTTGTTATTTTAAAAATATGTCTTGAGTCAAACCACCAAAAACTGGCACAAATACCCTATTCGTTTTAAATATATAATTTCTTTCACTCATTTGTGGAGGCTGTGCGATATCAGGATCAGTTAATTTTGTCGCTGTCAGTTGGAGAAGATTTAAAAAAGGTCGAAGTGTGAAGTGCATGCCATTTTAGTGTTATTATGCATGCAACAACACCTTCATCGAATCATAATTTTATTTTGATTGAATAAATTTCCAAGACTCGCCAAATAATAAATATTCTAATATATAAACAATAATTATCAAAAATCAATACAAAGGTTTTAATGTAGCCCATAGCCAGAGTGTGTTAATCGACGACTAACGATAAATAACGAAGAAATAACAGAGTATTAACATAGATTTAATATTAAAAGACTTTTCAGGGGTTCTCATATTCTTGGGACCTTTCTTTCTTCTTGGACCTACTTGGACAGGCTCATTTAGAATCCAATAGGAATTTTCAATGTGCCTGTTCAAAAAAGGATGCCGTAAATTCAATTCGCGGAAGAAAGTGTTCTAAAATCATGGGATCATCTCAAAACCCCTGTATCGAATGTTTTAACTGATGATTTTATTTAATTTTTTTACTCTTATTTCATCTTTTTTTATTTAAATAAACAATTAAAATTACCATGGTACTGGCGCTTTTGAGTCTGAAGCCATTGATTTTATTTTAATTTATTTTTTTTAAATTGTGTGACCAATAGATTCTCGAATTACCAAGTTATTCGTTTATCGAGTAAGTTAAAAAAAACACTGGCACGGAATGTATTACTGTACTGTAGGGTCCAATGTCTCTTAGACATAATAAAGATTAATTGTACTACAAACTCTGCCGAAAGCGAAAGTAATCTTCTTTGAGATCATTCAACTTTGCTCGGTTCTGTTTCGTTGCGTTTTCGCGTTCTTCTCACCTGATTCGCTACATGCATGCGCTAAGCATTGCGCGCTCCATTCCTTCAAGGTCAGTAGATCAAGTTCAATGAAAACCAGTAAAACTACAAAACTACAAGCACTCACGGAAAGGAAGTCATCGAGTATGTGTGTGTGTGTGTGTATGTGTGTGTGTGTGTATTTTTTTTTCTTTCTTTTAGATCTACAACTATTTCCATTTAATACAAAACACTTTTCAGTGCAGTAGTTACAGAATAAAATTAAACAGTAAATTTGTCCTCATGTTTGGTAATGTCAAAAGTGCAACGAACATGAATGTGTTGAGGACAAATGCAATGAAGCATTGACTCAAGACAAATTCACCAACATAGTATCATACCAACATAGTATGCATGGCCGGTCTGGTGGTACAGTCGTCAACTCGTACGACGTAACAACATGCCCGTCATGGGTTCAAGTTCCGAATAGACCGTGCCCCCCATACGTAGGACTGACTATCCTGCTATGGTAACAATAAGTCACTGAAAGCCAAGCTCACTTCATTAGTGGGTACTAGCAGGCCTTGACCGACAACGGTTGTTGTGCCAAAGAAGAAGAAGTATCATACATAATATTTGCCATTCATTTAGTTTACATTTAGACTTATATTAGAAAAATTGTAGAATTAATTGAACATCAGTTGTTTTAAGATATCGAAGATCTTTATCAACTTGCACCCGGCAAATGTTTTGCGATGCATTTTTTTTTAGTTTGACATTTCCTGTTCAAAATATCAACAAACTAGAACTTGACGGCTGCCTAATCATTCTCATTCAATAATGTTACTTGGGTCTCGACTTTCACTTTCCTTCCGTTCTTGTTTTGTTCATCGGCAGCCAACTTTTAGCGTGAAATTATTACCATTACGTAGCGTGAAACCAACATCAGTCATATTTTTTTACTTTCTCGCTTCCCTTTTATGCTGTGCTGTGGTCACAAAAGCGAAACACAATAGGGTGAAAGTGAACGAAAACAAAGCGCCGAAAGAAAACGGAGTTGACACAGGCACCCTAACGCGAAGAAAGTTTAGTTGGTCGTTGGAAACCGGATCGATAAGGTTACGGTAACTTTGAGGAGGAAAAAAACGAGTCTTCTTCCAAATCCCGAAAAATTGTTCAACTTCATTCTCCGAAGCCAGTTCATTGCTGACGACGCGCTTATCAATAGAATACGAACCCTATTTGCACACCTCGCCCGCCAAAGTCAGAAAGTGTGAATCGACGGCAACGACAGCTATTCGCACAATCGCTGCCTCACACACACACTCACACACACACATATTGCGCGTATGCAGCTCGTCGATTCAGGGCCTGCCGCGACCAGGAAAGATTATTCGTCGTTCACCCCTCACGCTAGACGGGTTCCGTAGCGGGTCAGTCTGGTGCGCGTCCGATACCGTGCTTTTGTGTATGTGTGGTGTGTTCTCGGTGAAACGTGGAATATTCCCGTGCATCCCAGTAGCGCGTGTGTGAATTAGCCAGTCCGGTCACTTCACATTTCAATTTACATACGGTTTTCTTTGGAGTGTGCAATTAACAAAACAACCCTTTCGACCCTACCGAGCATTACCTCAATCCATCGCCGAAAATGGTCACCACGTCGAGCGTTCTCGGTAGTACCAGTGCGGTGCTAGTGTCGCTGTTTTTGTTACGCAAAGTTTTCCCCTGGATTTATCAAAACCTTATCGGACCAAAGGTCTTTGGTTGCCGCATCAATCTAAAGAAGACCGGCGAATGGGCTCGTGAGTATTTTTGGTTCCGAATTGCCTGACTGTACCTTTGTGCTGTGAATTTTCGCGTTCTGTTCCCTGTGGTTTGTCCTTTGAACATATCCGTTAATTGATTGGCATTAATGGTTGAAACTGGTTTCTTCCGTCCGATCCAGTATTTGTGCTTCCTTGTTCAAGTATCTTTATATCTTGCCGTCATCGTAAGACAAAAACTTGCCTCTCTTGTGAATATATTTGTGATACAATATTCCATATTCGTTTTCCCTTGTTCCAAGCCGGAATATTAACTGTGCCAAATTGGAATATACATATTCGCAAATCAATGTTGGTTTTTTCGGTTTGAATGAAACCGGTCTGATCGAGGCCATAAAACTGTTGCATTTCGATTAGTTATTACGTTCTGTTGATACCTCGTGACTACGTTAATTCTGAATGTATACGTTGATTTTTTTTATTAAATCATACTAAATCGTGAAATAATCATACATCTTTGGTCGTGTGCAAGCAGCAATTCCCCACATTCCCCAAATTCTAATTAAATATTAATGGACTTCTCGCGTGTCAGTTTTACTATAAATTAACGTTAATTTTAGTAATTTCAAAAACATCATACCCCAGAGCAGTCTCGAACGATATATAGAAGAACAAGAAAAATGCAGAAAATTTGCTGAATTCTGAATTTTTGAAAGCGAAGGTCAACGATGAGCTAATCCGTATTATAATACAGTAGGTATTATAATACAGTAGGGTCCACTTAAAAAAAAAAACATCAGTAAAACACATCCAGTTAGCAGTCACGTACTGTATCTCAATACTTTCTTATGCATAATATTTGTATACAAATTATGCGCTGTGATAGTTTTGGAGCGTATTAAAACTTAACTAATATGCTGCAACCTGCTCAGTCTCATAATCTCACATCGCTATTTAGGCATTTTCACCATCATGTTTTCCGGTGAACACACCCAAGTGGCTAGGAACCACGAAAGCGAAACTGATTAAATTCGGAAGCAAAAAAAACTACCGGTTATAAAATCTTACAACCACACATGTAATAAGAGCGATGAATAACTTTTGGTGTTGATCGAAATCTGTTTCTTTCTTTTTTTTTAACATTCGTCAGCCACGGTGTTTGAGGCACGAAAAAGGCTTTTATTACGGGAAAAGAAAGTTAATTTTTTTTGGAAATTCCTACCAATAAAACCGGTTTTCTCCAAGACTGTGTTGTTGACGCATTTATTTGGTGGATTCCAAATGGGCCTGGTGTTGTGCCACACCACACCAGAAACCAAAGATCTGCTCGTTCAAATGCCAATATAGCATACGACTGTTTTTAGATTGTTGGATTTGAACGATGCTTGAAATGTTTGACGCATATTCTCTCTCTCATATTCTCTTTTTTCTCTAACTCCTCCGCAATATGGCTACAAAAAGGGCCTTCTATAAACAATCACACTCTATCATTCTTAAAAATTGCTCATCATGGTATTCCTGTGTTATTTGTATCCAAACTGACATACAGAACTAAACTTTGACTGTCGACAAACAGGGCAGCAATGTTAAGCAATCATGTATTACAAGGAGCAAAAAGCTAACGAAGTTCTGAATAATAGTACGCTAGTGATTGCGTCAATTGATTTTTTTTCTTTCCCATTACCATCACACTGCTAACCATCATCCCAGCCTAAGCACGGGAAGAAAAGTTTGAAATTTGAGATATCAACAAAACACACGCACATGATTCTTGTGACGGTTTTGCTAGGCTGGGACGGAGAATGATAAACACAATCGTTGTCGATAAACACAATCGTTCAAAGCAAGTGTTAAAAATTCTATTCAGAATGTACATATATCAACCAACAGCGTGAAGTGGAACTCTAGTATATACATTTTTGATTCATTTATATAGTTAATTTATTGTCCAACGGATATAATAAGATCCCAGGGAATATTGGTGTAAGAAGCACTTTCTATCGTACATTACATGAACAATTAGGTTTTAGTTTGCTATGAATAAACCACTTCAAGCGATCGTTCCGATTTTTAGATCGTTCGGAGATCGATGTCTTTACCTAGGCTGAACAACACTTCATCACTGATAGATCATTATCATTATATCAACTAGGAATCATTTGTCTGCATCGATGGCAGTCTTTTACCCTTGCACAACGATAATACTGACTCTTAACACTGGGAGGCAACTAGTTGACATTGAAATGAGCCAATCTGATATACAATCGCCTTCACTTTGTAGGAGGGTAAGATTCAATAACCCACCAAGTAAGATAGATAGCCCTTTTTCAATGTAAAAAAAAAACACAAGTAAAAATGCAATAGTTCGCTAATGGGTGAGGAGAGCAAGCGCTGTTAATCTGTGCTGTGTTGTAGAATCGACCTCCATCGCAATGCTAACGTACGGTGTCGGTGTCTTATGATCAGTGCAATTAATAAGCAGTATAGTGCTGTACGAGCACTGCTCGTGACCTCAAATCGTGGGTGCGAGATTACGCCCTGCATAACAAAAAAAAAGATGTATGTAGATTGGTTTAGGTTAGAAGATTGCGCTTGAGTTGCGCATGAAGCAAGAATCCGGCATTAGTTTGTCTTCTCTACTGTGCTAATACAATATCTTTCTTCCGTTCTTTCGTTGCAGTAATCACCGGTGCAACTGATGGTATAGGAAAGGCATACGCTCAAGCGGTAAGTCGTGGGGCAAAATTACATTTTCCCTTCCGCGTGATGAGGAACGCGGAATGAAATGCAGTTGAGTCTATCAAGGTTGACTGGTAAAAGTCAAGTGCGCACGAACACGATCGTCGTGTGAGCGTAGATCGATCATCCTATCATTTGCACGCACAAGATGTTAGTGTGGATACGAAAGTATAAGCAGGAGAAACGCTCGAAACAGAAAACATTTAAAAAAAAGTGCTGAGTGGTCAACTTTAATGCGCTTGATGTGTAACCAACGGTTGATTTTTATACAATTGGGAATATTAGTAGACGGTTGTGGTTGTAAGGGACATAAGGGCGTCAAAGCAGAAAGCAAATCAACTTACAGCCAAACGAACGCATACGTGCTTAATAGTCATAGGTTTTTGTTCGTTCAATGATACCATTTTTTAAGGTTTTTAAGTTGGGTGCAAAAATAATAGTAAACGAATCTGACAAATTCTTTTGGCGTGACACATTTAAACAGTACAGTGTTCAGCGTCGGTTCCGTTATCTGCATAATCTAAGCACTATATTCTTCCTCTAATGGATGCATAAGAGAAATTCCTTCCCTTTTTTATAGGTATGTGCTTCACAGCATTGGCTTGTCCGGTCAACAATGAGGTTGCACAAATGAGTTTTCTTTTTATTGGATAGTTTCTTTTTTTGCATCGGCTTGGCTACAGTGGCTAGACCTGAAGATATTCAAACCCGCCGTAAAATCGATTGACTATCCTCGGCTGAGTGAGGTGTTTTTACTATCAATCTTAAGTTTGATGCAACACACACAGACGAGAGGTGAATTGAGACGAAGCCGAATGGAAAAAAACATCGAAAGAGCAAACAATTTCACTTCCCATGATCGTTGCTTAACCTGTAGAGTCCTACAATTCTTCAACTATCTATTGAAATGCGTCTATTTTCTTTTGTTAGTTTCATAGTAAAATCTCTTTGGAGAAAACTTATCCTTTTGTGGTGAAGATAGGAATGTTATCAACATTAACAAGTATAAAATTGAACATATTTAAATTTTCCATACAACTAGTAACAATGTCTTCATAACGGTTAGAATAAAAAGGCTTATTTTTATTTTCAGCTTGCTAGAAAAGGACTCAATATTATACTAGTCAGTCGGACACTTTCTAAACTTGAGGATGTTGCCAAAGAAATTGGTGAGTATGTTGTTATTGTTTTTATTTAAGGCTGCAAGCAATAAACAAACTTCTTTTGTTACATTTCTAGAAACGGAGTTCAAGGTGCGCACCATGGTAATTGCCGCTGATTTCACAAAGGGAGCTGAAATTTACGAACAAATCCAGCAACAAATTGAAAATATGGAGATCGGCGTGTTGGTTAATAATGTAGGCATGAGCTATTCAAACCCAGAATACCTATTAGGATTGCCGGACTATGAGAAGCTCATTAACAATCTACTCAGCTGCAACATTCTGTCAGTGACGCGTATGTGCCAGCTAGTGATGCCAGGCATGGTGAAACGACATGCGGGTGTTGTGATCAACATTTCGTCGCTTTCTGCCGTCATTCCGGCACCGCTGCTGACCGTGTACGCCGCGTCCAAGGCGTTCATGGACAAGTTTTCTGAAGATCTCGCATCAGAATACGCAAAACACAACATTGTGGTGCAATCAGTGCTACCAGGACCTGTAGCAACCAACATGTCAAAAATTCGTAAGAGCTCCTGGATGGCTTGCTCACCAAAAGTGTTCGCTAACAGTGCGATCAGCACGCTTGGACACACGCGCAAAACCACAGGATACTTTCCGCATGCCCTACTTGAGCTATCTATCAATGCATTAAGTTTTATTTCACCGCGCTTAGCGGAAAAAATTACCATAAATACCATGCAAAATATTCGCGCCAGAGCAATGAAAAAATCCACAACACGATCCAGTGCGCCTGCCGATAGCACTGCAGTACTAACAGCTTCTTCTTAAAATATTGAATTTAATAACAACTTATTGATGAGGTGAACATAGGATGACATTTCTAGAGTACCAATCTGGGTTATAGCGTAGTGAATCCATTGTCAAAAAATCAAAACGCATTTCGGTATTGCCCATGAACTAAGTGGCTGCTGCTAGCTTTATTTGTAGTGTTTACAGAATAGTCAAACCGGCTGGGCATTTAGTGTTAAGAAGAGGGTAAGGGCTATCCATCGATGCGACAAAAGGAAATTATTGTTTGTCCTTAAGTACATTTCCTAGTCTTGAATATGGACAAAGTTTGCACAAGACTGGTGCAACAGGAGCATAATTTTTGTGGCGTTTTTTCGTTTCTTAATGTTGAAGGCATCAGAAAAAGTCAATACAACTTGATGTTGTAGTTAGAAATAAAAGAGCTCATTTCCAGCACTGTAATCATAGTCCTGATACCTAATGAAGAACAGCAATCATTGTATGTGTTGTTATTGCGTCCACAATGATGACATTTATTCTTGATAAACTGCCAGCTATTGTAGAGATATCAGCAGAAAACTAAACACACTAGGGTAATTGTAGTATTGGGCCAGTAACCAGTATTGGGCAGGTTAGTGCAGTAGTTTCACAAAAACTGCACGTACACTTACGATTTTTATTACTTTTCATGAAAATGATATTATTTTGAACGATAAATTGTCGTATTATGTCGTGCTATTTTTTATTCGCCGATTTAAATGTATTCTTTAGAGACATTCGTGAAAAACACTGTTGCAGTTTGTTCCTATTTTCGGCAACGCAAATACGGGTCGGTAAATGCTTTAATCAATGCAAATAGTTAGACAAAAATGTTTAAAACAGTTTTACCTTTTCACTTTCCTAAGATTGGTGTTAAAATTAATATTTGGGTACTTTTCATGTTTCCCAATTTGGTCATTAAATTGGCAGTTTTTACAGACTGTTTGATGTAGCTTAACAAACAAAGTAGGCATTGAAAAAAGAGACAGTCTGACTGCTGTAGAACACGGCTCTAACAAGCTCAAAAATTATTATTTTTTCTCAAGTCTTTGGATTATTTATAGTGAAATTGGTGATATTTAATACAAGAAATGTCGTTTTATGTAGCGACATACGCATTGTAGTGTTCTGATCAAGTTATAAATGAATATTCAGCAAAATCAAAAGTGGGTTACTGTTTCAAGTTTCAGCAGAAGCCCGCAGCATTGATTTGCCAAAAATCAACATTTACCGTGTACCTATTTTTGGCAGCATTTAAAGAGAATAATTATTTGTTTTTCGTGATTTTCAAATTCCAAGCGAGCTAGAATAAATTCTGCACTCATATAATTTTTCATAAAAACCTCACGTTTATTGGTTTACTGCCCTGGTTCTCTTAATAACGAAACCTGCCGATCTCTATTGGCTGACAGCAAATCTGCCGAACAAATTTGAACTCTGTACATTTTGTATGATATCTTAAAAAACATGCAAGAAAATTATATGAAACTTCGTATATGAATAACATACATAACATTGACAGTTCTTTGAGCAAATTGTATTGAATTGACACATCCATTGTGAAATACCAAATAATTTCCGTATTGAACGAATGTAAAATACTATTTAAAAAGGATTAATTCAGTAGAAACATATCAGCTAATTAATTTAGTGGCGAAAACCACCCCCTACGTGCAAAATTGCACGAAAATTAGTGATATTTTGGCTGGAAATCACGAGATTCGACTTACACGGAAATTCGAGATACGCGGTATTTTGCTGCCGTTTTCGGTCCCCATTAACCGTGTATCTCGGGGACCGCCTGTATAGTTACCCTAATTCTTCCACGTAGTTTTTGGATACATGGGAATGTTTGGTACAAATGAGTTACCTTTTTATTACACTTTTTTTTTATTGAAGTTGCTTACTTTTGACCATGCCAATGTATCGTCACATCGTCGTGTTTTGTAAGCACTATTTTCACTAACTCTCTCAAACGCACCTCGAGCTTAGATTGCGCTCTCTCCTGTATTCTATTCGTTGCTAGGGTGAATTTTGCCTTCTTGCTCTATTGCTGTTTATCTTTCTCTCTCCACGTTGTATTTTGCGCAATGTTTTGGAAATGATCCAAGCAACCACGTTAAAAAAAAAAACAAATATTACGTCATAGTACAATATCTGGTGATATGAGTAGTAGGATCAATCTAATTAAAGAAATATCGAACGAAATTAGATTAAATATGCTACAAAAATGCTTTGCGGGTCTCGTAGTACAGTCGTCAACTCGTTCGACTTAACAACATGCCCGTCATGGGTTCAAGCCCCAAATGGACCGTGCCGCCATACGTAGGACTGACTATCCTGCTATGGGGGGATCAATAAGTCAATGAAAGCCAAACCCACAAGTAGTGTGGTACAGGCAGGCCTTGACCGGCAACGGTTGTTGAGCCAAAAGAAGAAGAAGAATGCTACAAAAAACAAAAACTGGTTTAAATGCACTAAAATCAAAAATAAAATTGCCTCAAAATACGTCAAATATCCATAGAAAAAATTAAACCTCCACAGTATCGCTGGTTTGCATAAGAGGTATATATTGTTATTCACAGCATGCAAAATATTGTTCCACATCGATCTGAAATTTCATGTCCATTATAATGATTTTTAATATCTACAGCATGATTTTCAACACGTCTCAAGCTGGATTTGATAGTTCTTTGTTATGTGTTGAAACTGAAATTACATTTTGAAACAAATAAACCATTTCACAGGTATTGAAAATCATCTATGTGGTGAATAACAATGTTTCACTTCAAACTGGCTTGGAAAATCCTGTAATAAACCCTGCATGTTCTAACGGTATAAAGCGTCATTTAACCGTCATTTAAGCAGTGGATTGATGACATCCGCACAATGTATTATTGGGTGTTCCTTTTTTTGTTACCCGTAACGTCATTTTGCTAAATGGGAACATCATCTTTCACTCCATGAATTAGCTCAAATCAATTATTCTGCATACTTCTTGCAAGAAAAACAGCCATAGAAAATTACAAGGCATTTTGGGTAAGTTTGGTACGTTTTTTACAACTTTTTGTAGTGCATTTTTATCATTAATAAAACAACTATCAGGCCTGTTATATATCCTCTCAAATGGTGCGGTAATTGATAATCGTTATCAATGATTCACAAAATGGGTATAAGAATGCGTACAACAGTTGAACAGAATAGTCACCATTTTGCTAGGATTTAAAAATTTACGCCATTTGGTAATTTATTTTTGCCTAATATCGCCTGGATAAGCATAGAACTAAATACGCTAAAAGAGTAAAGCAAAAAAACGAATTGCGTAGCAACAGTAAGTAGGTTGTTCTCACTATACTACGTTGCGACACAAACAAAGAAGGTACAGGCAAAGGGAATCCAGTTGTTATTCTGTTATGAACTACTGATAGCAAGGTTGGGAGTTATTTTCCAATTTCACGATAGTGCTGGTGAGTTAAAATAATTGCATTCTTATCTCTTTTACCGCCTACTTTGGATTATCTCCGTTCGTTCTTAAGGGTCGCTTTGTTGATGTTTGCTGATTCATCAAATGAATAAAAGCGGCTTCATGAACAGTTGATTTCATTAGATCACATTTACCGTCTGTGCGTTTTCAGATTTACTTAACAATTGTTAAAAACCATTATTTTTCCTGTTCCTGGTTTTTTATAGGAAAATGCTGTTCCATCTGGTGCTCATAGCGCTTGCCGCTGTCGGCACGAATGCGGCCGCTGGTGGTAGTAAAAAGTACCCACTCTCTTCCAAGTTCATCGAAGAAATCAATACCAAAGCTACAACGTGGCGTGCTGGTCAAAACTTTCACCCCGACACGTCGCTTACATACATCCGAGGGCTGATGGGCGTTCATCCCGATGCGGACAAATTCCGCGAGCCTGAAATCCTGCACGATCTGACCGATGGTGACGATCTACCGGAGAACTTTGACTCTCGCGAACAGTGGCCTAACTGTCCGACGATCCGGGAAATTCGCGATCAGGGCTCGTGTGGCTCTTGCTGGGCATTCGGTGCTGTGGAGGCCATGTCCGATCGGGTGTGCGTTGCCTCCGGAGGCAAGATCCATTTCCGTTTTTCGGCCGAAGATCTCGTTTCGTGCTGCCACACCTGCGGCTTTGGTTGTAACGGAGGATTCCCTGGCGCTGCCTGGAGTTATTGGGTCCGGAAGGGTCTGGTCAGTGGAGGCCCGTTCGGTTCCAACTTGGGCTGTCAGCCATACGCCATTGCGCCGTGCGAACATCATGTCAACGGAACGCGCCCTTCGTGTGAGGGAGAAGGTGGCAAGACGCCCAAGTGTGTAAAGAAATGCCAGGAAAGCTACAACGTGCCTTACCAGAAGGATAAACGCTTCGGTGCTTCCTCCTACTCGATCGCTCGCCACGAAGCACAGATCCAGAAGGAAATCATGACGAACGGACCGGTAGAAGGTGCGTTTACCGTTTATGAAGATTTGCTGCACTACAAAGAGGGGGTTTATCAGCATGTGACGGGCAAAATGCTCGGCGGTCATGCGATTAGAATTCTAGGCTGGGGCGTTGAAAATGGCACCAAGTATTGGTTGATTGCTAACTCCTGGAACAGCGACTGGGGCGATAATGGATTCTTCAAGATCCTTCGCGGTGAAGACCATCTCGGTATCGAAAGCTCCATCTCGGCTGGTTTACCGAAGCTGTAAACGATTGGCTGCAAAGCGCATCGAAGGAAAGGAGTTCAGTACATTCCGGCATAAACGAGGTAAACAAGCAAAAACTGCGCAAATAGCGTATTAGGTACAAGAGACTGTTGTAATACAACCCTCAACATGTTTCTTTCTTTTACATCCCAAAAATAAAATTCATCATTTCTTTTTGTAAAATTACGTATGCCTTTATGGTTTTGGAAAATGGGATTTTTAAATTTGAAGAGAAAGAAATTTTATTCTGTATTTATTGATTTGTTTCCGATGCTTCCAGTTGCTCTTCAATGATTGCTGGCAATCGAAGTTGTTAAGATCGCATTGCAAGTGAGAACACACGCTCATTTTATGTCAGCTGTAAGACTAATGGGTTAACGTTGGTTAGAACAGAACATAACAAACATACGACAAGTTAGAACAGTTTTCCAATATTGAAACAAAAAACCATTCTTTCTCTAGGATCGCAGTTGTGCACGGGCCGTCTTATGGAAACCGCTGGACTAAATCAAGGGCAATCCAGTAATGATCTTCGACTCAATTCCCAGGTGGTTGGAACCGCGAACGAACTTAAAGTAACCATGGTCGCCCCAATCGTCACCGTACGAGTTCGCTATCAACCAGTACGGGATTCCACCATCCCTGCCCCAACCGATTATGCGTACCGCATGCTTTCCTATCTGTTCACCATACACATGGCGATACACTCCGGACTTGTACAACAGCACATCCTCATATACATCGAAACCCGCCTCCACTGGCCCATTGGTCATTATTTCGTACCGTATAGCACGCTCGTCTCGAGGCACACTGTATGCCACCTTGCCGAATAGCTTGTCCTTTGAATAGTGCCGATCGACGCCATCTCGGCAGTGGTGTGTGCACTTGGGCGAAATCTCCACATGGCAGTCGTTGAATGGGTATTCGCACGGCTTGAACGGATATGGTTTGCAACCGTCCGTGGAATTGTAAGCACCGCCGCTCACCAGCCCTGCATCCACCCAGTACTGGAAGCTAGTTCCGTCCAGGAAGCCTCCATTACATCCGTTGCCGCAGTCCACACAACAGCCCATGAGGTCCTCTGCGGCCAGCGCCACGTTGATAGTTCCGTTGGAATGGATGCAGACACGGTCGGACATGACACTGGCTGCTGCTACAGCCCAGCACGATCCACAAGTGCCTTGATTGCGGATGGCACGCAGCGATTCGCAGTTGGGCCAGTGGTTTCGTGCGTCGAACGATTCCGGAATATCGACATCGTAGACGTACTCGTACCGTCTGATCGGCACCTTGAAGCCTGTTCTGCTTTCTCCGATGCCCTTTAGCGACCGGAAGGCATGAAAGTGCACGTTTGATTGAAAGTTTGTGTCCGGTTTCCAGGTCCGAGCCCGGGCGAGCACCCTGCGCAGAAAGTCGTCGTTGAACGGATCCTGACCGTGACGGTCGACACTCGACACTAGACCATTGGCCAACACCACAGTTAGTAGAATCAACACCTGTAGTCTCATTTTCCATTCACCGTTTGAACTACCTTTGAACGGGGAAAAGGTGTTGCGGCTAGAAAAGATGGAACAAGAGTGTAATGCGAAAAAGGTAGCATCTCAATCTGAGAATGCTAATCATTATCAATGATCGAATGAAAAGGGTCAACATCCGGAATGTTTAGAAACTAAGTCTTCAATAAAGAGTGTTCGTTGAAAGTGTTGAGCGCAGCTGCTTCTGTTGAGTTTGTGGTAGTAGGAGCGGTCAACCGTCTTTCGCACGTTATTTCACAACCATGCAATACTTGCGCCGGATCTTGTACTACCTAAACAATATTAATGTGATGTTACGACTTTCATTTTGATTCATACCTTCTCATTTATCGTATAAAAGAAAGGCTTAAATAAATGCGGAAATTTACAAGCAAGTAGTGTAATTCAAGATAGACAGCACACCAATCGCTTTTTGAATAAATGAATGGAAACATAAACATTAACACACATGCATCATTGCAATATTTTAACTTACTTAACAGAAAGATAAAAAAAAAACAATTAAATTTGAAAACAATAACGGCACATATAAAATTTGGATTGAGTAATTATGGCATACACAGTGGCGCTCTGACGGTCACACACACCTGACAGTTCGTATAACACATGCAAGGTGCGTATAGGTGAGCAGTGCTCCACATTTTGTTAATCACGAATAAACATAATAAAAACATTACATGTCACGAATGGAATCAACCATTTCATCGCTATAAAAAAGACCGTTGTTTTAATTAGTAATCTGTTTGGGATTCTCCTTTGAATGCCTAGAAAACAATACATTTTAAATAGTTTAGAAAAGAGGCGTGACGTACGGTGAAGCAGCATGCATGATGGCGGCACCGAAAATCACTTTTTGACAACTTGTTCTTTTGTCCACACCTTGGTTCGCTCCAAAAATTTGCCTGAATGCACAAGCTATTGCGGCGATAGGAGGAGTAAAACATTTACCACACACTGCGGAAAAACAAGCAATTGTCGAAGTTAAAATTTCCCAGCATCTTCGTGCGACGTACGAGTGAAGGGCGAATCTTAACCCGGTTCGACTAGGGCCATAGTTCGATGAAGTGACGCTATAAAGTGTACGTGAATTGGGAAACATCAAATTCCGTCTTTACACGAAAAAACAGGACTACAAAAGAACGTAGCGCTGTGCTTATCTGGAACGGCAAAGCCGACTGTAGTACCAATGTTCGGAAAAGTTGGTAACAAATATGCTACCTTAAAGCTAGAAGTATTCTTTAGCAATTGGCGAATGACTATTGATGTTTTCTTTTCTGTATAAGGAGCCTCTGTAGCAGAACTAGCCTCTTCATCTGCCGGTAATATGAATTGTCATTACATGGGCCTCTGTCATCGTCGATGGCGGTGTTGATTGCGAAGCTTCGATTCGTATATCCACTTTTTTACGCCGGTGCTAGGAAAATTGGCAAACTGAAATCAAACAAACAGAAGTTTGTCAGTACATTACGATGGCCAATTCGTTTGGACCGTCTTAAATCGGCGTTGCTTTGCTTCTACGTTTTCTTACATCTTGCTGCAGCACATTGGATGCATTATTATTTGCAAAAGATCGTCAGAGTTGTTTTCATTGATAGAAACTAGCATCACAAGACGCGTGTTGGGAAAAACATGCAGTTTGGCGCATTCACATACACACCCACCGTCGACGACTTGGTTGATTGAGAGGACTTCAAGCTAGGTTTCGGAAATTTCCCTGCGGAGAGATTTGTATGTGTGTCGTAAAGCGTGTTTGTGTTGCTTTGCATAGCGCAATTGGGGTTATATTGTGGCAATCCAATATCAGCGGTTTCAAGATAGACGTTCTAGTTGATGTGCATTTAACAAACAAAAAAGTTTCGATTGTGACCGCAACTTGTTTATTACATTTTACCAGGACAAGCAATAATTTGACAACCAATCAAAACCCAGCGACTGATAATCTTGTGCCCGTACGTACCGAAAGCATCTAAATTTGAATACAATGGTAAGTTGGCGAACGCAGCGTATGTAAGAATGGAGCTATTTACGATCATGAACTTTTTTTACAGGAGCCAGAGCTGCTTGAGATATTGTGCAAGCAGTTCTACGAATCCCAGGACGCCCAGTTGCGAGTGGAGGCAGAAAAGGCATTGTACCATTTCCAGGATGATCCCGAAGCACTGTCCAAATGCCAAACGTTGTTGGATCGAGCCAACTCGAGCTTCTCGCAGCTGTTTGCCACCACCATCCTGACAAAGCTGGTGACGAAGAACATACAGGTGCTGCGGATGCAGCAACGGGTCGACATACGGAACTACGTGCTGAACTATTTAGCCACCCGGCCGAATCTGCAACCGTTCGTTATTCAGGCCTTAATATCGCTGCTGGTCAAGATCACCAAGCTGTGCTGGATCGATATGTATGAGCAGGAGTACGTATTCCAAAACATCCTGCAAGATGTGAAGGAGTTCCTGGGCGGATCGGTGGACCACTGCGTGATTGGAGTACAAATTCTGTCCCAACTTACGGTGGAGATGAACCAACAATCGGAATCGGCATGCAATCTCACCTTTCCCAAGCATTTGCGCATCACCAGCCTGTATCGCGATAAGATGTTGTACGAAATCTTCATCTTAGCATGCACGTTGCTCAGCCAGGCAAAGGATAGCGTTTGCAAGAACTTAAACTGTCTGGATGAAGCCCAGCAAGGCTTGTTCACGCATCTGCTCGAGCTAGCCCGGAACTGCTTGAGCTATGATTTCGTCGGCGCCACGGCCGATGAGTCGTCGGATGATATAGCTACCGTGCAAATTCCGACCAACTGGCGGCCAGCATTTTTGGACTCGGAGTCTGACTCCCTGAAACTATTCTTCGATCTGTATCACATGCTGCCAACGCGTTTGTCCAGCCTGGCACTATCCTGCCTGGCACAGATCACTTCGATTCGACGCTCGATTTTCAGCAACTCGGAGCGCATCAAATTTCTCACCAAGCTAGTGAAAGGAGCCACGGACATCCTAAAAACGTCGCACGGGCTGAGCGATCCCGACAACTACCACGAATTTTGCCGATTGTTGGCTCGCTTAAAATCCAACTACCAGCTCAGTGAGCTGGTCATAGTGGAAAACTATCCAGAAGCAATTCAATTGATCGCAAAGTTTACCGTACAATCGTTGCAAATGTGGCAGTCAGCGCCGAATAGTATTCATTACCTATTGTCACTGTGGCAACGATTGATTGCCTCCCTTCCGTACGTAAAATCGCCGGAGCCGCATTATTTGGAAACTTACACCCCGGAAGTGACGAAAGCTTTCATAACGTCTAAGCTGGACGCCGTTCCTGTGATTGTTCGCGAAGGGCTCGAAGATCCCGTGGATGACACGGACATGGTGCAGCAGCAGCTGGAGCAATTTGCTACGATTGGTCGTTGTGAGTACGATAAAACGTGTGCACTGCTAGTGCAACTTTTCGATCAAACGGCCAATCGCTACCAGGAGATACTGTCCAGCCCATCTACAGCAAATCATATTGATCTACAAATTTGCGAGGGACAGCTGACCTGGTTGGTGTACATCATCGGAGCATCAATCGGAGGCCGAATCGCGACACCTTCGTTCGACGATCATGATGTGCTGGAGTGTGACATCATTATACGAGTGTTGCAACTGATGACGCTAACCGATTCGCGGTTGCCCCAGTGTGGATGCGAAAAGCTGGAACTAGCCTTCATGTACTTCCTAGCGCATGTACGCAAAATCTACATCACAGAGCACATGCAGAAGCTAAAAATGTTTCCCCGCTTGTCCGAGATTCTGGGAGTGAGCGATGACGACATGACAATGCTCACGGTCACTAGCCGTAAAATGTAAGCTGAAGCTACGCAACGCTTCTCACTGCGGTAACTTTTCGCTATTGTGATTAATTGTTTGCTCTTTCTAATCGTTTCAGCATCACAAACCTCAAATACTTAGGCAATTCCGAAATGGTGCTGCGGAAAACGCTTGCTTTGCTGAACGATCTAACATTAATCTGCTCTTCCGTACGAAAGCTCATTAAATTAGATGAAATTCAGTTCATGCTAAACAATCGTACGGTAAGCGTTGTGGTTCGGAATGTTAATCATGCAAAAAGAAAAATACACTCTAATATGTGTGTACCTTTCGTTTTCCAGCGCGAGCACTTTTCATTCCTAGGTTCCGGTACAGTAGCAGCAACGCGATGTCGCAGTATGTTCTATACATGCCTTGGTCGTTTGTTGATGATGGATCTCGGTGAAGATGTTGAGCGCTTCAACACATTCATGATGCCGCTGACGAAAACGATCGAAAATATAATCATGATGAATTTTCCAAGCGAGGAAGCGAAGAAAGAGCTGATTGGACTATCACGAGATCTTCGAGGATTGGCGTTAGCGTTTAATGCAAAGATGCCGTACATGATGCTGTTTGATTGGATGTAAGTGTAATCGTATCAAGATCCTTGATTCTTCAAGGGGCAACTGTGTATTACATGACTTCTGTGATCTGTTTTTTAGCTATCCAGACTATTCGCCTATTTTAATCCGTGCCGTACAAATGTGGGCCCACGATCCTACGGTTACAACACCAGTGCTGAAGTTGTTCACAGAGCTAGTCTACAACCGATCGCAGCGATTGCTGTTTGATGTCTCTAGTCCAAACGGCATTCTGCTATTCAGAGAAACGTCCAAACTGATCTGTTGCTATGGTGAGGAGACGCTCATCCCCTCCATTGGATTTCATGACCCGTTGCCTCTATTTCATGCTCCACTCCACAGGTGAAAGTATGCTGTCGCTCAATGTTCCCAAGGAGCAGATGTACCCAATGAAGCTGAAAGGTATTTCGGTGTGCTTTCAAATGCTGAAACAAATTCTCAGCGGAAACTACGTCAATTTTGGCGTCTTTAAGTTGTACGGAGACAACGCACTAGATAACGTTCTTAACATGACCGCTAAGCTGATATTGACCATCCCGCATGAGGATATACTGGTAAGCATTATGGCCAGAGAGCATTTTGAGTGCGAAAGTAAAAACTTATATTTTCCCTACAGGTTTATCCGAAGTTGTCGCTATCGTACTACACACTCATACAGTGCTTAGCCCAGGATCACATCTCATACCTGTCAACGTTAGAACCACCCTTATTTTTGTACATTCTAGAGAGTATATCCCAAGGATTGAATGCACTAGGTAGGTTGTAGAAAGCAATGCGCTTTATAAAACGATACATTATCTGCATGGGAAAATGGTTCTTTTTTACAGAATCCGTAGTTTGTTCATGCTGTTGCCAAACCTTGGATCATATTGTAACATACATTTTCAAGCAGCTGCAACTGAATGGTAAGTACATGTTTTGGTTTTTCGCAACCTTCTTAATTTAGAAATTGAAATAATTTTGTTAACTTCGTAATGTTCTTCGTGATGTTCTACAAAAAATTATAAGTCTTGGCGTCTTTTTCTTCCTTCTGCAAAACGATAAAAATATAGAGAAAAGTTCAAGAAAACTTCTATAATATCTAAAACAAACAAGAGCATATTAAAAAAATGTCGTGATTACTGCATTGCATGTAAAATATTGATGATGTCGTGAAACATTACTACTAATTGAACAACCGTTTGGTCAATTCCGATTAATTTGAAGTGAATAAGAACAATGGAGGCATATGTGCACATGTTAGTGTGCTAACAATAGATACTACACATATTAATTATGTTTTATTCTTTAAATAATTATTTCATTACTTACACATTGGCCATGCATTTTTTATATCCATTATTCATTGATCCACTTGTTTACATTTCCACAATTTGGATTGTTTTTTTTGTCAGAGAAATTAGTTAATCGTAGTTAAAATTTGTTGGCAATACATTTTGCCATGCAAAAAAAAAAACATGATTGAGAAGAGGTGCAGGTACAACGTACGGGTAAAGGCTCTTTTAGCCCTGCTGAAATGTCCAAGAAACAGACGCAAAAGGGAAAAAAAGAAAAAAATATTCACCCAGTTAGGTTCCACCGAGATTTGAACTCGGATCGTTGGATTCAGAGTCCAAAGTGCTAACCATTACACCATGGAACCTTGTTGCGAAGGGCCGATTTATATCGATATAGAAACAAAAGACGTCACCTGCTCATTGATTTTGCATTATTTGTCTGCATACTACAAATATCTAAATATTCTTGCATTAATCCAAACTTTTCAATTTAATTATTTGTCATTTTTTTCATACCAGTTTCAACATTCCCGAATAAGAAGCATCGCCAGGCAGTACCACCGGAAAACAACATGTTTCTAAAAGTAATGGAACTGCATCCTGAAATCCTGCAGGGTTTGCTCTCGACCATGATGAACATAGTAATGTTTGAAGACTGTAAACATCATTGGTCCATGTCCCGGCCTTTGCTAGTGCTAATACTACTTTACGAGGATTGTTTTCGGTAAGTATGGTATGACAAAAAGCCATAGCATTAAAAAGTTATTGGGTTTTTAATAAGGGAGAAGAAGAAGCAGTTTTAATGGTATTTCTTCATCTTCATTTAAACTTTTCAGTCGAATTCGTGAAACGGTCATTCAATCACAACCTGTGGCGAAGCAACAGAATATGGCACGTCTTTTTGAAATGCTGATGGATGGTATCGAGCGCAACCTGCTCATTCAGAACCGAGATAAGTACGTTTTATTGTTAAATATATTGATTTCCACGTTTCTATCGAGTGAACGTTCCGCCAATGCCTCGTCCGGCACCAAAGGCTATGAATCCCAAGTAGAAATATTGACCGTAGCGCAGTGAAAATGTCTTGAAGTGTGAATGTGCCAGCGGCCAACGTGTTTAACTTTATCCACTTTGAGATGTCAGTCACATTTACCCTTAACTCACACTAATAATCTCTTTCCAGATTCACACAAAACTTGTTGCAGTTCCGTCGAGACATAAACGCATCTCTTAAGATCACTCCACAGCCTAACTCTACGGCCAATGAAATGGTAAGAAGCTTGTGGCAGGAAACAGTATTGATTTAGCTGAGCATTGTGTTTGTTTATAAAATATGCTTTACTATTGTCTGTTTTAGGATGATTAAAACGAGAAACGGCAACTGGACAGTGCTGCAGAACAATTTTACACAGTATTGTGTGAAACCGAAAATCGAATGCGAAATAGTGTTATCTTGTTTGATGTTTAGTTGCTGTTAACGAAGGAAAAACGTACATCCAGCAAGGCAATTATATGCGTACACGTGCAGCAGCAGTGGTTACAAATCAAATATCGTAAAAGGTTCAGCATAACACACAGGCACTGAAGATGGTATCGTCGCCAACGGCAGGGAAATGTTGGATTTTTTGTACAATAATTGCAATGAGAGTTAACGCGCCACCATAAGAATAGCGTACGAGTAAATTAAATCCGATAGATCCGGTGACTACGGAACGTCCGTGGTAGATGCGGAATCAAAAAAGGGAGGGATTGTTTGTTTGTCGGTACAATCAATTATCTTCGTTTTTTTTTAAAATCTATTATCGTACAGACGCAAATAGTCGATACTTGGTATGGAGAGAGTTCATTTTCCAGCTTTTCATATGGGCAGCATTTGGCATCTTTTTTTTGTCTTGAAGCATTAACGGTAACATGCTGGTAGGATTGTCGGTCGCGTAGCTATGCCGTTGATCAACTACAAATGTTGCGTTTTATTTTTCCCATTTAAATTCCAATTCTTAATTATCTGCGAGCAGGAATGTTTACATTCCCCACTTCTATACAATATATACATATTATTATTTACGAGCATTGCATTAAGTACACGAAGAACGAATGATAGATCGATCGAACAACAAGGATAACATGCGTACTGTTAATATAAAATGTACCTTGGATGTGTTTCATAGAAAAACAAAGCTACACATTTCAATGTTTTTTTCTTTTCTTTTTTGCGTTATTCCATTAGCCATTTCATTCGTTCCTTTTTGGTCTTGAAGAATAATCTCGCTTTCTACTGAAGACAAAAGCCTAAATTTTGGAATGTCGTTCTTTGCAGTTGGTTGTTTGTAGTAAGAGAAATTAATTAGCAGAGGAACGTATAAAACAATACATATGCATCGAGTCGATGTGTGTGTGTCTGTGTGTGTACTGAAACAATCGACTGATGTGAAAGTACTTTGCACGGTAAGCAAACAGAAGCAAACGAACGAAGGAGGCATTGAAGCATTACCGTTTTCTGGTGGTATGTATAGAATAACAAGAAACTGGATGGTGTGAGATGTGAAGATGAAGAATTCTGGAAATAAAAACGTACCGTGAGAAATTTGATGTAAGTAGAAGCTGTACTTTTAATTGTCTAGACAATGTCACACACAAACACAAATTCCAGAGAAAGTTATCCATATTTGTAAAATAAGACTTCCATATTTATTATTGACTGTTTGACTTTTACTCGGATGGTCGATAAGTTAATTTTGAATTACTAAACGTGTCGTGACGCGGAGCGGTTGTACACATTTTAAAGTCACTCTGGCAGTGGTTTAGCAGTTTTTTCCTTATCCTCCGTAAGGGCCCTAGCATCATGCAAAAAGACGGGGACCTCGAGACCCTGCATTTTTGCTGCACGCGTAAATCCTTCGTTTGACGTAACCGTCACGGCACGATGAGACAGTCCAAAGGCGAATACTTGCAAACTACGCGGACGTATCTTACCGCCCAGCTTCAATGCTTGCAGCTCCTTCGGCGCTTGCTCCAGTGCCACATCAGGCAGGACATGTACGCGATTAAACAGCTCCTTGGCACGTGCCTTTTCCTGCTCACCGCCCAATATCGATAGGATGTCGTTGAACGAATCGTACGCCGTTTGACAGCAGATCAGCCGCTTGCCCTCAAACAATCGCTCGAGCACCGGTTTCACTGGTTTATCCCGTTCCCAGCGAGCCTGTTCCGATAGCAGTGGTTGCTTGAACTCCCAACTAGCTGATCCATTGGTCATTGCGCTGCAGTATGCTATTAGTGTGGTAACGTCTACATTTAACAGGTTTATTTCGTCCTTTGGATTGCATTCCGAGATAGAGGAAGCGGACGAGCAAGCCGTTTGGATTCCTCCCTCTTGACGAGTGTTATCGCATGCTTCTTCCGCAAGGATCACCACGCGCACTCCGATTCGCTGTAGTTCTTCGACCAGCTCGCCTTCAAGCTTGCTGAGAAAGCGAAACACAACCGTCGGCGGCCGGAACATGTAAGGAAAGTGGCAGGCCGCCTGAACGTACTCTTCCGCCTGCTCCAGTATTGATTTCGAGCCGTAGCTTGTGCGACCGTAAACTGCATCGCTGAGCGATTTGGGATTGCGGGCAATCACCTTGATCCATGTAGCGCCACCGTCGCAAACGATATCCACCCGCAGTGGACATGCACGATCCTCGACCGGAAGGGGATAGTCGACATGTTTTACGTTCGCACTCTCTAACAAGCAATCCACAAGACAGCCGAAATGGGTCAGGTTGCTGCAAAGAATGTGATTGATAGTGACTGTTCGATTCGCTTTCACTCGGTTGAGAAATTTAAGCTCTTGGCTGATTTTCTTCTGAATTTTCTTCACTCCTTCGATGGTGTTGCGTTGAGAAAGACTTTTGAGCAGCTTTTCCCCGAGGTCGATCTTATCCTGCGCCAGTTGCGTCAATTCCTCGATCGTGTGTTCATAGTTTTGCATCGTTCTAGATCGAGCAAAGCTATATTCCAATCGATTACACTAAACACATTCACAATTTATATATATGTATATTCGTAAAGTCTTTGAAGAAACTAGCAAAATAACTGCCGCATGTATAATCGCCAATACTGCTGAGATATTGCTTTGTTTTTCCTTCAGCTGCTTTGGTATGTTGCTTCTGTCAGTTTGACGTTTTGTTTAACCAATGAACCGAACAGATTCAGAATGGAACGACCATTTATTTACGCAAACAATCAACTTAACCTTTTTTAAAATTGGGAATTTGCTGTGTGAATAATGGTTTTATATTGATTAGAACATTTCTTAATTGTAAATAAAAATAGAAACATATGTTCTAGAGTAATTAAAACGTTTAAATAGCAATGTAAACTCCCTTCTCTCAACGTGCGTCGGTGGTGTAATGGTCAGCATAGTTGCCTTCCAAGCAGTTGATCCGGGTTCGATTCCCGGCCGACGCACAGAACTTTTTTTCGAATTTTACTTCCACACAAGTTATGAGGTATGATGTAGTAGCTGATGCATATATATTGTATTGCCGTTAGCTTTATTTTCCTGGGGAAAATTTCTTACTTTGTCATCAAATTTCATTTCCTGCTGATTGGTTGCATACTTCAAACATACATGTAATTCGTTAATAGGTTTTATTCATCCGAAATAAACGCCGGTCCATAAGCACGTATTCATAATCCATAATTCATATATAAAAACAGTAAACATTAACTAACCAATAAGAGAAGAGATGAATAATATTAACATAAAAATTTTCCTGATTTTGGGAGAAAAAAAATCCTTCAAACATTGAAAATTGAGAGATTTTGCAAAGATAGCACATTATAAATAGTAATTTGTTTGCTCAGCGGGGGATGATCACGATTATACATTTTACGTCTAGAACTTCAAAATCAAAATTTCCGTTTTTCGGAGAGAGTAGAAAGGAAGAAAAAAAATATTATTACCTAAACAGCATCGCCAGGCGTGGTTGTAATCGGTTGAGCTGTAAATCCTGCAAACAAAAAAAAAGCAATTTTGTTACATTTTTTTACCAGCCCAAGTTCTGTGCAGTCACCAGATTCCATATTACCTGTGTTTGAGTCATTATCCTCGGTATTATTATTTGCAACAACAATTCGCGTAAAATTCGTACACGGATTATTGGAGGAAGGTAATTCTTTTGAAGGTACATCAGATCCGTAATCCAGTTCAAAATCTTCCACATCGTCGTTAGTATTAACTGCGATTTCATCATACTCATCATTCTGTTCCAGATGCTCCTCTTCCCACTCGATTGTCGGGATGTTCTCTGTTAGGGGACTGTCTCTTCTGCTACTACTGCTACTACTTTCTTCGATTATTGCCTCGTCTGGTTCTACTTCTGGCAGATTAGATAAACTGACCATGGCTGGTTCTATGGCTGCTCCAGAAGATTCCGATGCACTTCTACTATTACATCGTAACCGCTCTTCATCGACATCTTCCTCGCTGTTTTGCTTCGTAGCTTGTTCTAGCTCTAGCTCCACGAAGTTGCCGCTGTTCAATCGAATGCGCTTCGTAGTCGATCGTTCTTCGGTTCTTTCATTTTGATTAATCAAATCATCGGGATCTTCTATTTCAGGTTTATCGGGACTCAAATCGCTTACACTTGCGAAGGAAGTAGATTTCGATGCGGTCTCATTATTGTTTTGTGGCTGATTATTCTCACAACTATGCCAACAGGTAGTTTTGGGAATTATTTTTCCACTCTTGGTCATGAGCAAGGTGTAAGTACAATATCTGTTGCGACACCTGTAAATCCATATACCGTCCGAGCGCTGGTTTCGTAGCATGTATTGAACTCCTTTGTACATCATGAACATTTTTTTCCGCTCGTCCTTTTTCAATATTTCATACTGCGATTTCCCACTTCCATCACTCGATTCCGATTTGATAAAAACCAAAGATGTAGGTTCCGTATTTTCCCGAACCCTCTGTCCTTCGTCAGGTAACACTGTTGGTCGTTGTACCACATTGTGCGATGATTTGCTTGAATTCGGCTCTATTTTCGAGTGCGTATGAGGTATGGTGTTAGCTGGCACTATTGTACCTGATGGGTAGCACAAGATGCCGGCATCGCAATTTTCCTCCATGCGTTTGCTGCAACGCCAGTACTGTACGCCGTCGCGACGGGTCAGATAAAAGTTGTACCGATTCCCTTCGAACCACTTTGTTCGCAAGTTACCGCTGCTGCTGGAGTTGGCATTGGACAAATGATTGGAAGTGGCTATTGGTGCAGCACTAGTTGATGCAGCTGGTAAAACTGGAACCACCTTTGGATTCACCACTTTTGGTATTACATGTCTTAATACATGTTTCGTCTTACCGTGCTCCCATTTACCACCGGGAGCGCGATAGAGTTTGGCCATACACCTAGGGTCATCTGCACATATCCTTACAACTGTTCCGTCCTGTCGTTTATCGTAATATCGATAGGATCGTCCTTCCAAAACCATCACATTTACTTCGGACGATTCGGATGAATTTGGGGTGTCGGAATCATTAGAAGTGGGCTGACTACACACAGGGTGCTGGTGAATACCATCTGTAATGACACGTCCGTTAGGTAACAGCTCCAGCGAAGCGAGACACCGTTCATTGAGATTGATCTTCGCGGCGCTAGACTTTTTTCTAGAGCAGTAAAATATTGTCGTATTGTCTGGTAGGGCCTGGCTCGCAGAAGCACAATACCGATGGCCTTCAAATAGTATCACAGGGTTTGAGCTGGGAGCTGTCGGTAGCAAACGATAGTCGGCCGAACCACGACCAACCGTACGGTAATCAGTTAAATCGGGTCGTTCATGAGCGTGGTGAACCGGGGACAATACCTTTAAGCTGCCGGATGAAAGAAGCTTTACAGATGCTGAACACTCCGAATATAGGCAGCTGTAAAATTTGCTGCCATTGTTGCGATAGTGCGAAGCAAGAAATTCGAACACATAGTCTTGGTATAAAAGCAGATTCTTGCTGTACGAGTCTTTTAGGAAGGAATATTCGTCCGTTATGGTTACTTCTTTCTTTATCCTTTCTTTTTTAGGCACCACGGGGTACAGCTGACTCTGCGCGAAAGGTTCACCATGCTTATCGTTGGATCCATAGCTGGACTTTTTCGAATTTGGTTTTTGAACTGAATTATCAGGTATGCCGCCTACCACACCGTTGACTTTATCTTTACTCGCTGCATCGTCCATTTCTGGTTCATGATTATGCATGGCATCGAAACGATGGTGCAGTAGATTGGTTTCGGTATCTAGATACACAGAACCGGTACAATCTTTCAGTTTCTGGTAACGACACCGGTATATATGCAGTCCACATGACAGCTTGCTGTGAAACCAATATTTATGACCTGCAAACAGCATAGAAACTCCCTGGGAGGATCGCACAAAGGTATAGTCGCTGGAGCCAACTTTTGAACATTGTTCCAATCTGGCCAGCTTTGACGCAGCGGACCAATGCCTCATAGTCTTTGATTCGTGCTTTATGGCCTCTGGGGTGTACAATTGCGACGATGTGCTCAATCGACTGTCTTCTGCTGTCGCCTCGTGGTTGTGGGAAGCGTTGGAACATTCAAACAGCAATCCATTTGGATCTATTTTCACACTCATCGGACATCCATGGGAAACGTTGCATATACAGTTATAGTGCGTCATACCGTCCTTTCGTTCTTTCCAGAAATATTTATATCCTTTGTAAAAAACGGTCCTCTCAGATCGTCCCATTAGCTGGTATTTTCTGGAACCTTTCACATTGGGCACGGAAGGAGCACGCTCCATTTCTAAAGGCTCAGCCGGAGGTGGTCGATGGTTGTGCGTTGGGTCCGTTTCGAAGTGTATTTCGTCTGTTGGAAGGATTTTCAGCTCTACCGGGCACTGATGACGGCTGTTCCACAAACAACAACGCCACCGACTTGGTTTATCGGCAGCATCCCGTTTACTCAAAGCAACGTACCGATGTCTTTCATAGTGCAGAATATTAACACCATCCCTTTGCACTACTTGGTATGCAGGTGTTGGACTTTCAGCACTCTCTTCATTGGGCTGAAGTTTGCTGTTTTGTTCGGAGTAGTGTTCGGAACCACGATACACAGCGAATGCTGTCTCTGTTGCTGTGGCCTTCGCTCTAGGACCACTATTTGTCTTGTGTGGGGCAACATCTTCCTGTGCATCAGATCGCGATTTGGTTGGTTCGTGGTTATGCGGACGCCCATTCGTACATTCTACAATTTTGCCATTTTTGTGACAAAACAGAGCAGCCCGACAAGCTCTTGTTTGGAACATTGTACAACGCCAGCATTCTCGACCGTTCTTAATCGTCTGCAGTTTGTAAGAGAAGTTCTTATGGTGTATCACTTGGTGTCGATCAATGCGTTCAGTCGTTTTAGGTGAGGAGGAGGAGTTAATTGGTTTGCCACTAAGTGTTCCGCTGTACGTTCCATTCAACCATTGAGCAGCAAACACACCCAAGTTCTCTGCAGGTGGGTCGAGATCTGCCAATTCAAACGGCACTGCCCGCTCAATATATTCACCGTTAATGGGATGATTGTGTGACACAGCTTTCGTCTTACCGTTTCCCTGCCGAACAACTTTGCCATCTTTGGTAAAGGCTACGAAAGCATTACAGGTTCTGTTTGCGCGACATTTCCACGAAGTGTCGTCGGTTATGTTGTTATGACTGCGCAGTGAAAATCGATATCCTTTGTACACTAGCGTTATATGGCCCCGATCACTTTTATACAGTTGGAACTCTTTACTACTTTTTGTAACACCTTTGGTGCATTGTTTTGACATTTTGGTAGGAGTCTTCTGTGGACAGTCTTGCGCGGCACTCTTGCTACTGTTGCTAGCGGCTGTTAAGAAGCTTGGATGGTTATGGGGCCACTCGAATAGTATTACCGGGGAGGATGTTGTACCTTCAGTAGATTCCAGTTGTAGTTTTACTAACGATTTACAGCTGTCTAGTTCCGCACAAGCATACATGGCGGTTCCATCAGGGAACGATTTTGTCTTTTTCATACGGTTTTGCTTATAAATAACCATATCTCCTTTCACAATCAGACTTGAGGACGCGTCTTGTATTTCGGCTGCCAGGTCTGCTAGCAAGGTTTGTTCAGGTGATGCCTGTGAACTAGTTTTCTTGGCTGGATATCGCAATGGCGGTGGAAGCACATCCAGTGGAGGATGATTGTGATATGTATTGCGATACATAGAGCACGTATTGTCTGGACGTAGCAATGCTCTACCTATACATGCTTGACGCACCATACAGCGCCAAACGGTCGATCCGTCCGGGCGCGAGTAATCTTTGCTGAAACGGTTTTGCTGGAATATCAAACTCTCCCCATTCGCGCGATTCAAAGCAAAATAGTAATCTTGTTCTTCTTTAACCTTAGGGTTGATTTGCTTGTCTTGCGTCTCATTCTTATGATCTTCCAAAGTTTCGTCCCATGCTGAAGCATTGTCGTCGTTGTCATCATCTTCGTCAGTAAAGTTATCGTCCATATCCTCCGGCAGCTGCAAATGGTTGTGCTTCTGATCGTCCATTTCCAAACTTCCATCTTTCATAATTTTTAAGCTGACGCGACAGGTTTTTCTGTTCATCTGGCAAATCCACTTCACGGTACCATCGCTACGTTCTCGCATAGTTGAGCGCGAATATCGAAAACCTCGAAAAACCAAGCCTTGTGTATTGCGTCGGTTTTTCACATAACGATAATGGGCTTCCGCAGCTGGGATCACAATTTTTTCAGACACTTCATTCTTTGGCTCGTCGGATATATCCAGCGTACTGTTTAGCAACGAGCGCATATTTGCTTCAGGATCATCTTTTTCCTCAATACATCTATTCAAGTTAGCTATCCTAACCCCGGGGTTGCTACAATGTTTGCTCGTGCTAGTAGACTCTTTGCTTATATCAAGATCATTGAAAATAATGTCCTCGTCGCCACTGGTCTTAGCAGGAGGCGGATGGGTATGATCAATATCTTCGAGCTTTGCTATCGTCTCGTTGGTGTACATCACAATCCCAGCACGGCAACCATTGCTGGCTTGGGAGCAGCGCCACATTGATGTATTGTCCGAACGGTCTGCTTTTTTGTGATAACGGTAACCAGCGTGAATGAGCGATGCACCATTTTTTTTGTTCCTCACTAGATACCACTCGCTGCTTACAAACGTTTCGTCGTCTATATGAAACGGGCGTTTTTTAACCACCTTTGTCGACATCTTTTTAGGCGGTGGTGAAGATGGTGCTGACGGTTCTGTTGCATCGGTGGGGCTGTGATTATGACGCCTTTCATTAATCCATTCAAATCGGCCATCGGGATATTGGTACACTCCAGCGCGACACGTTTTTTTGTTCATCCGACACACCCAACAGATGCTTCCATCTTGACGAGTTCGAATTTTGCAATACCGGAATCCGCCGTACACTAGAGCCTTGTTACCTTTCTTGTTCTTTATAATTCGATAGTTTCGCGCCGTTTGAGATTTAGACATAACTTTTAGTGATTTTCCTGCGGCAGAAGTAGTAGCGCACTCATTGGATTTTCGTGTTACGTTCACCGTTTTCCGCACTGGTGAGCATGCCTTGTTGGTAATTTGATTCCCTAAACGGACCATTCTTTTCTCATTTTTATTTGCGCTATCTGCCTGTTTCTCCTTGATTTGGGTGTTTTCAGCAACCTTGCTCGGGGATTTATTAGGCCGTTTGGGTTTATCATGCAAATGTTGTTCATTTTTGGAGATATAGGCTACCCCATCCGCATCAGTAGTGACCTTCATGCGGCAAACGACACCCAGCGAACCAACGCAACGCCACAAGCTCATCCCATTTACTCTTGAATAGGCTTTCAGAAACCGATATCCATTTAGCACGAGAGCCTCGCCACCTTTCCACGTGGGCGACAGTTCATAGTTCCTGGTTCTGGTCATGTTTTCTGTAATACTCATCGTGTTTTTGATGGAAGAATGATCATGGTTTCCCTTCACCTCCACTAGTCCATCTGGATGTAGGAATGCAACAACACCGCACATATCATAATTTCGACGACAACGCCATACCACCACTCCGTCCGCTCGAGCCGATTCGCGCACGTATAGATTCCCATCGAAATGAAGGCGAGGTCGACCATTTGCGTTGTTAACAATTTTGTAACCATAGCCTTTCCGAACAACTCTCTTGTCATCTTTTTGGTTGGTTTGCAAATCATCGTTCTTCTCGCCGCCCGTGGAAGGAGAAGGGGCTCGACTCTCCATTGCATTTGGTTGCTGACCGATCCGTAATTTAATCTTAGTCTTCAGAGGTGTATTTCCAGCCAATTCATCAACGGCATCGTTTGAATTATGTTGTGTTGTCTCGCAGCTGGATTCCTGCTGCTTGTGTAAATGAGTTTCAACAGTTTCGAACTCATTGTTTGTACTCTGATACAGTCCAGCCGGGCAAGTGCCGTTCAAAGCATTGCATTTCCAAAATATTGTGCCATCTAGCCTGCTATGTTTCATGCCGTATCGATAGCCCTTGTATACGATTGAGTTTTCTTTTTTTACGTTTTTTACATAATGGAACAGCTCATCTGACATTCCGTTTGGTGATGCGTTTTTCAGCAGCTGCAATATTTGGAAATCGGTTGCACTATTTTCCACTTCCTTGTTATGTGTATGAAGAATGTTGTTTGTTTCCAGGTCTTCGCTATCTACTCGCCTGATGATTGCAGCTGCACAATCTTCCACTCGGCAATGCCATTGCCCTTTCCCTTTTTGTATGTACAAAAACCCGTCTTGAACCAGACAAACTAGCGCCTCCCCGTTGTATACCTCGCGGAAAGGCCGCTGTGAATCTGTTTCGGGTGCGACACTCATTGAATATGAAGAACTTTCCATTAGCGGTATTAATGCCGAAGTATGGTCCATGCTAACATCGTCCTCAAAATTGTTCCAGATGTCTTCGGCTGTGTCATCTATATCGGGCATTTCTTCTTTGATCGGCACATCACAATCGATATCATTTTGCTGTTTCAAATAATCAAAAGCAATAATACAAAGGTAAGAGAGTTATTGTAGAAAATCAAGTTGTATTAGCTTACTATGGCGAGCTCCTTGTTGTCATTAGTGTACAAAAAACGGAATTCATCTTGTTCTGGCATCAGCTCCAAAAGATTTTCTTCTTCCTCCTCTTCCTCTTCTTCTTCTTCTTCTGGAGTATTGCATACATCGTGCTAGAAATAATAGGTTCAAAAATGCAAAGCAACGGTGTATTATTATATCTACAACTAATAAACCATTGTTTCTGGTCAAACAATGTTTGGCCAAAAAACTCTACACATTCAAGTTAGTACAGTGATCGTCTTACTTCTAAATTATATATTTTTGACTTAAGATAT
This sequence comes from Anopheles merus, assembly GCF_017562075.2. Classification (NCBI taxonomy): domain Eukaryota; kingdom Metazoa; phylum Arthropoda; class Insecta; order Diptera; family Culicidae; genus Anopheles; species Anopheles merus. The sequence continues at coordinate 55,675,088 of NC_054082.1, forward strand.
GACAAACAAATTTATTGTATAGGTTAAGGTTGTGGTAGTTTCAATACAATATTGAGCGATAGATTGAACTTCTAGGTGTTATTTTATATAAAAAATATTGGCTTCCACGTTAAAGTTCCATACAACACCTGCAGCAAAATGCTACTATACTGTGAATGATCCCATCAATAAGCATTTTCGATTGTTCAGATCCGGTAGATTGGAGTTCAGAAATCGTCTCCGTCGTTCTGTCTCTATCACACCACAGCGGTTTAGAAATAGATTTGACGTGTGTCCGTGAGCGCAAGATGTCGGAACTCAAGCATTGGGAATGAAAATATGAAACGCACACATTGCTGGAGAAAAATTTGCTTTCGTAACTTCATTTCCGCCATGTGCATGTTATAGCCACATCGATTATGCCACTATTGAGAAAATGTCTACTACATCTAAATTGTTTTATGAAGATTACACGACCAAAATTACTCAGAAATTTAGTAGCAACAAAAGGAGGGAACATACAATAAATATACGCCTCATGCGAAGATCTGGTACCTTCAGTGAGGACGTCACCTTAATTATGACTGCTATTGAATATCCAGAAATACACCAACATATCGGATCGTGGAACATGCGCACGTATTCCAGCAAATTAGATAGCAGTGCTTCGTTGCAAAATTGGTACCGATTTCTACATCTAAATAAGACCTACCTCGTTAGGAGCAGATGATGCATTCACCGCACTAGACGAATCAGCAACACTGGCAATTGGTCCATGCATACCAAACATCTCATCAGATTGTTGCTGAACATCCACCGGGAGGAAGTCGCCAGCATTGATTTCAAAGGATTCCACATCTTTTTCCTTTTTAATGTACTTTGTGGGAAGTATCATCGATGATGAAGATGAAGCCGTAGCGATTTGCCCTCCCAATCGCCGTTTCCAGTTTCTATGCAGTACATCGTTGGTGCGGCACTGTTCTCTGTAGTGATGGAACTCCTCAATTTTTGCGACACAGGAATAGCATATCAGAGCATCCGGGTCACTGGCCAAAGTGATCTGTGTAGCAAAGTCATACCCAGAATAATGGTCGGATTTAAGAAAATGGAAATAATGCAATCTACCGATGGAACGAACGATACCATTTCATGTTCTAGAAAGGTACCTGGCTGAGGGGTTTGCTGACAACTTCACGTATGTATGTAGGTAGAATATCTTTGAAAATAAAATGCACATACCTCCACTGTGGTACACTCGAAGATTTTACGAACGAGCAGCTCCTCTTTGTACCCTCCTGCAAAAAGTTCTCGGAGATGGGAATCTTCATTGCAGCACAACCTACAGCAACCACTAACGTCGGTAGAATTGGGTATTAGCGTGCGGTGGTCCTGGAATGATTGCTCCGATGACTTCTGGGAACCATCTTCCATGTTCTGCACCGGCATCAAACTGCTTTGTGCGATACTCTGCTCCATAGTGATCAGCCGACAGAATCACACAAATTTCACTTCTATCTGCGTATTTACAGTAGATTCTTCACCATCTATCCCAGATAAGCGAGCACACTACGGGTTTTTTGTACGATATCTGGTAGAACACCATCGACATATTCTCCACCAGAGTTGGATGTCGAATCTTAACTCATTGCTTTTGCACACACCGTCAAACGGGGTACGGTGTTCACCACTACACTCACACACGCATCGAGGGCCCTGTGTAAAAATCAATCCGGGTGAAGAGCACACACGTCTTGCCAGTGGTTTGTTTTGCTTGCAAGGAAGCTCCTAGCGTCTGTGAATCGTTTAGGCGGGAAATGAAAACACATACATTAACACTGCAAAAGGATTAACATTACAATCTCGCATCACATTATATAAGCTGTCTCCTGGTTCGAATGTGCGGTTTTCCACTATTTTGCGTGTTTTCTAACGTTTCCTTTCAACATGTTCTTCGGTGCAAACCCAGTGAAATGAGGTTACCTTTTTCATTGTTTGGATGTTAGCTCAAATAGCACACATTGTGCATAGTGTTACCCTCGAATAATGTCTATTACATGAGTCACAGTATTACATCGATAATACGTGTGATTGAATGATTTTGGTATCTAATGCTAGCGGGAGTTACAGCTTATGAAATAAATTATCGACGAAATGATTGTTGGATCACAAAGTGAAGCGACAGCGAGAGCTTCGATGTAGTTCAAGATGTTTCGCACTGTTTCCTTCATCCCTTCGCCGCATACAAACAAACAAATGTCAATCTCTCGATGGATCGGTTTATGGTTTCTGTTCGTAAACTTCAAAATGGATTCCTGATCTTGTCAACATCAAACGCCGGTAGGACTATATTAAAGCGTAAGTTTAAGTACGATTTGTAACATTTTATTGATTGCTTTTTCTGTCATAGATATACAAGCTTAAGGCACCAACAGAAAATATGCATTACACATACTGCAAGTTTTCTATTATTTCTCACTCACTGTAGTGAACCATAGATTGAAACAGTGCATCATCGAACAAGCGCCGGAACGCGGTTGGGGTTGGTCACACGATCCCACAATACAGGCCACAACGATAGTGGCCAAACCCGGGGACCCAACGAACTTTGCCACAAACCATTGCGACGATCCTTGGCGTACCGTTCAGCCTTGGCCAACGTTCGATAATATTGATATAGTGCGACAGCGTGCACATCTTTTCGATTTGGTACCGATTTTGGCACCGGGACGGAGAGCTTGGCGAACCCTAGGCTAAGCAATGCTTCACCAACATCTATGTGCTTTTTCGAATCGTTTATACAGACACGGCATTCAATCTGAGCGGCGCTGGATGGTTCCTTCATCGGGATGAAGCATATTTCTTTGCCGGTCACAACGGACTGCAACCAGGAATACCCATTGGCGTTGATATCGATACCATCTATCTTGATAGGTATGGTTTTGCTCGACCAAAAAAATACCTTCGCCGGTGGATGATGTTGCACAACTAGCAGAGGACCGTACACTTGTGACGGTTCTATTTTAGTTACCCTACCATACTGTTTTACTTGATCACGGACAAAATGATGCGGTATGTCCGATGGTTTACCGAAAATAGTGACCTGCAAAACAAATGTTCATCAATACCCTGTGTTGAGTGTATTAAACAATGATCACAACTTACTGGGCGTATTTTTCTGTAGGCCACAAACAGTAAAATTCCAGATACTGTGTAGCTGACTATCTGTAGAGTCGGACCGAAATATTCATAGAAAATATTTTTTTAATACTCAGACAATACAATTGATCCAGGCACTTACCTCAACGCCTTTCGTATCTTTACGCATAAAATTAGAAAATTCTTTCCACCAACTTGTGCCAGTGTCGCGGGTTTGTTCTGCTGCCATAATGTATGCCAAGTGCGTTATAGGATGGCGATTGCAGCAAAGTACAAAGGTGAAGTTCAGTTACAACTGGTATGACGTTTGAATACAGTCGAATAACTATGTTTAAAACGAGTGAAAGTTAAGTTGAAGGAATTTTACTGACCGATGATCGCTGAACAAACAAACAACAATTAAAGCAGCTGACAGTTTCATAATAAATTCATGACGTCATCTCATCCACCCTTGACATATTGTCAGAGCAAAAGCAAACGTTAAGGGTTAACGAATGCTTCAAAATGATTACAGTATGTTTCCGCGAAACACATATTATGGGTGTTCGAGGAAATTAAGCATGAGTCGTTGCTTGTCGCTATTTTGCGCGATGTACTTTTTAATTCTTTCGTACACGATTACAATAAAATTATTTTAAAATAGGATGGGTTATAGGGATGAATTGAAGCTTTTTATATTGTAATAAACAAAACAAAATGAAATAGATATTAAAGATTCGATAAAAAAAATGTAGAAACAAAGCTACTGTGATGTGTATATTATACTTTTTATTTATTTTAGCAAGCATTAGTAAAGTCATTTATCCAAAAACTAAACTCGGGAATTGTTCATTGACAAGTGTTGTAGCGGCACCAGCGATTGTATCGGATTACGTACTGTTCTTGGACCCGGACACATTTGCGATCCGTCGCGGTGGCAGATAGATACAGGAACTTTTCATTATTAAAAAAAAGTAGCGGTTTCAGCAGCAGTAGACAAGTTCATGACCAGCTCCAACGCCGTGATGAGTTTGGGATCTGTTTCAGGACCGGAATGGCCGTGGAATCAGTTTCAGGGCTTGTATGGGGTTGGAATCAGTTCAATCAGCTGATCAGGTGTTCATGATCTGTTTCAAGAGTGACATGAGTTCTGGACAAATACTAAAGTCGTTTAGGATAGGGATAGCAGATCCAACGCTGGTATGGGTTCAAAATCTGTTCCAGCATAGGTAAAGGTTCAGGAACAGGACTGATTTCGGAACAGGATCTTTTCTATAGATTTGGCTTATGATCCAGGACCTGCATGATGACCCAGTATGGATCAGAGAATCCGTTCCAGGAATAGTATGTATTCAAAATCAGTTTTTTTAGGAACAATTTGGGTTCAAGATCAGTTTCAGGATTGATCTGTCTTGTATCAGTTCCAGGATCAATTTGGGTTCAGGAACAGTTCCCGGACCAATATTGCTTGGTCTTAATTGCAGGAATGGTAATGATTCACAACCAGTCACTCTTGATGTGCTTCGTGGAATACGGAGGCATCTGCAAATTTAGCAATTAACAAATAAATGATTATTTACTTATTGCTTTAATGATCTAAAAACTTTGTTAAGTTGTTGATTTAAAGGTATTGTATTGTATTATTTTTTACGCATAATTTCATTGCATAAACCAGCAAACTGTAAGAAAAATTATCCTATTTCTTTGGAGATTCTAGCAGTAGAACAGACGGTGGAAATAATAGCTAGCAAATGGTGAGAATAAGCATTCGGACGACATGTTCAAAATTCTTGCCAATATGTGCCGGTCTCATGGTACAGTCGCCAACTCGTACGACTTAACTACATTACATGGCCGTCATGAGTTCAAGCCTCGAATTGACTGTGCTCTCATACGTAGGACTACTACCCTGCTATGAGTAATCCATAAGTCACTGAAAGCCAAGCCCCCACTAGTGTGTGGTACAGGCAGGCTGGTCTTGACCGACAACGGTTGTTGTGTAAAAGAAGAATGTTTTTCCTGGCAAAATCGAGTGGAGAAAAGCAGGGGGTGTTGGCGAATTTCTTTAGCGCAAAAGACGTATGAAGAACATCAGCTAAGGACGGCTGCCGTCCTAAAAGCCTAAAAGCTGTAATCGAAACTGATAGAAAACTATCTGTGTTTGAGTGTGTCCATGCATCAGTTGCAAGTTTCAAGTTATTTTTTACAATTTTTAACAGCTCATCGTATACACAATGTCTTATTGTTGCTACACATACGTTAGTAAAAGTGTGAAAATGGAATTCTTTACCATGCTTTAGTCTGCGAGTCTAATTTTCTCTATGTGTGGTACTGGTACTGTGGTCTAACAAAATTTTGGTACACGGACATCTGTTGCACAGAGAAAGCTAAGAATATCGCGAGTTCTCATTAAATTATATAGAAAACCATTCAATATAGGAAACAATCGTTAGGCATTGATTTGTTCTTTTGAGCGGTGCTTTCATTCGGATATGATGACCACCTAAAACCCACCTGTGGTGGATCTAACGGTGGGCGGACAAGGCGGTTGCTTGGGCTCCGTCGGGGGGATCTCTACTCGTCTTACTGCTTAGGGCCCCGATACCCTTTATCCGTCAATGTGTGGATGGTATGAATATTTGCTTTAATACTTACCTATTCAATGAGCAACAACCTATCACAACTCCAGCCAAAAACTAGTACCTAAGTACTTATTTTTAGTATTATTGTTACACAAAATAACACAAATATAAATTAAACCAAACAAATTTTTTTGTGGAAGAATTGCAATCATTGTTTCTGATATTTCATTTGGGTTTCAGAATTTTTCAACTAACACTATCCTTGCAGGAGTGGACCCGATTTGAAACATCATTGTACAGAAATGGATTCGTTGTTTACGCTCGATTGAATGTGTAAATATGTATTTGGAATTATCATTGAAATATGATGCCGTTTGATGGAATTTGGTGTACCTTAAGCTATTGTTCGATTGCCACACATTGTTCATCTTTGTGAGTTGTGTAAGGTATGCAAACATTGCTCTTAATGTGTTCCATCGGAAATATGTAACTAGCACAACACGCTTCGTTGGATAACATTCATTCTAAACCATTATGAACAAAAATCGGTATTTTACTTCTATTAAACTATTAACAAATTGCCTCTATCACCGGATACATCAATTCCGAACGGTAATTTTAGAAACGTTAAGCTACAAACAGATGTTGTAAAACCAGGTTCTAGCCATCAGGTTGTCTGCCATGGCCAGTAACCGTAGCTTACCGTAGAGAAGTGCTATCATTAGTGTTAGTAAACTAGTAACGCTTATATACGCGCTGCTTACACTATTGTTATGATTCTCATTATTACTAGTTCATTAAAGTTTTCCTTTTGAAAATGGGAATCAACGCTGTACACTAATTAAAATATAACTAAGATTCTGGCTGTGTGTGATAGGTACTGATAAAACGACTCTAGTTATGTTATCAAAGGGGAATTAGTGTAGTGATTGCTAAACTATCAGGCAATTGAAAACTGCTAACATGCTTGCTGTGGACAACTGCTGTGGATGCTTGCGGCGAACGAAATACTTTACACCTAACTGTCTGTCGTTATTAGTAGCATTGCTGTGAGTGAACATAGTACTAAAGTAATTGTGACTCTGTTCGATCTTTGGTACGATGTGGTTTGTTTGTTTGTCCACGAGCAGATAAAAAAATTCAGACACTAAAAGATTAAAGGAAAGCAAAATCCACCTGCTCTACTTTTAACTTTATCGCGTCTCGCGTAATCGTGTCACAGTTCCTGTGCACGAAACATCTAAGTATTGTGTATCGCAGCTTGTTTGAAAGATTGTCCTTAAGCTGTTGCTCCGTACGGGGAAAGGGAGCATTGTTACTCCAGCGACCCGTAAGAGCTGCTACGCCCGTTCATCGATGGATAGCGATGAGCGTCGGTTGTGGCCGACAGAGAATTAGGACCACTCCCGGTACCCAACCCTGGGCTAAGCCGGATCGAACCCGGCTTTCGGATGAAGTTGGTTGTCATTTCGGTGAGCGAATAGTGGCGCAGTTTTGCGTGCGGGTTTAGACCAACGAAATCGCTACTGCTATCATTGCGCAGGATGTGCTGAAAGTGCTGCAGGCTCTGCTGATGCTGCAAATGATGTTGCTGCTGCTGCTGCTGCTGCAGATCGGTCATCTCACCCGGCCAGAGGGAGAGCGAAGATGCGATCGAATGTAGCCCGTCCGATAGTCGATGACGTCGCGATGCTGCGATGGAGTTCCGCTTCGAGGATGACGACCCCATCTGTAAAGCAAGGCATTTCGGAACAGGGCAGGGCAGGATAGAGATGGAAATGGAAACAAAACACAAAAGATCGATAACGCAGGATTAGTGCACGGATCAGGGAAGCCATCTGTTTACCAACATGAAAGCCGGTGTAGAAGCGGTGATGATAAATAAGATCTGCAAAACTAAAACAGTTAGGTAAAAGTAGAGATCGTGAGGTAACGGGTAATAGACAAACCAAAATCGACAAGTACAGCCACAAAAGAAGCCAATGTTGATTAAAACTGGACTATTGAACTGCCGATGCAGTGATTTATGTACTTTTTGTTTGTTTGCTAGTATGTATTCAAAAGCAAAGCACATTGTTTTGACGATAACATTCCACCACTGCTTTGGCCAGTTTTTGGTGGTGGTGAATGAAGCTTTTAATTTTCTCAAAGAAAAAAGAAGTTTAATTTTGCTCTCTTTCTCTCAGTTTAAATTTTCTTGTAAAACAAACATAGGAACCGAATACAGTCAAATTGATAATGAACATTTGAACATGAAGGATGATCAATAAAAGCTTTTTGCTTGTAACACACACATACACACACACTAGCTGATGATGACCCCATCGAAGTAAAGCAAAGTTAACAGAAGAAAACAGAAATGGTATTTTTCAGTAAGTTAGCAATTATTTCTCATGCCCAGAGAGAAAGAGAGATGAATAAAGCGCACACAGTACGTTGGAGTGTAAGTCGATAGATTAAACTTGAAAGAACCGAAATACACACAGAATATAGTTTTAAAATGAAGATGAATTAATTTGTTACTAAGACATTAAGCAAATCACAAAACTGCATATGTAAAGCGATTCAAGATTGTGCCGATAGAAAGACGAAAAAAGTAACAAAAGCCAATAATGCAAATGCGTTTTACTTTGTAATGGAGCTACTACGAATTTGCCGAAAATATAATTTACGCGTATTGCGTTGGAGAAGGAATGTTTCGGGTCCGAAAAGCACAGCATACATCTAATAGCATCGATAGTTTATAATAGCGGTGTTTCTTTTACCTTAGTTGTCGCCCCAATGCAATCCAGGTGAACACAATATGCACAAGTGTGTGAAGAGTGTGAGTTTGTAAGGTGGTGTTAGAGTTCCGTTCGAGGATAGTGTGATTACTGTTAAGCTTCCAACAACACAGGATCGTGTAGAGAAGAAGGAGAACTGGGAGAGTGTTTAAAAACGAACAAAACATTCTGGTAGAGGATTTGCGCATTACCCTGAGATTGCAAGCGCAGGATACAGCGGTTTATTGCATATTAATTCAGATTATTAAAAAAGGGAGAATGTTGATAAGGAAAAAAAGGAGCAATTAAGGATATCAATATGAATATAATAGCGGTACGGGAAAACCATTTAAAGTATTGGTAGCACAAACAAGGAAGGTTTGGTGTTTGGTGAATGTGGAGGAGAAGAAGTCGGTGGTGTAGATTCGTGGAATAGAATAAGATTATGCGAAAGAGAAAAGAGAAGAAAGAGAAAGAGAGAGAGAGAGAGAGAAAGAGAGAAATAGAGAGAGATAAAGAGAGAAATATACATTGATAGGAAAAAGTGGCTGTTGATGTTGCTACAATTGATCTTGCGTTCGTTGTCGTTGCCAACTTCATTAGAAGAAGGATTTTCTAGACAATCTGGTGATGGTGATGGTAATGGTGATGATATAAAACTACAAAGTTGTAGGGTAGCAATATTATACAACGCGCTGTACTTACTTACCTTTGCTTCTACTTTCAAACAGCCTCTGCCTTGAAATGGTACAGGTTCTAGCAGGTCGGTTTTTGTTTGTTTGTTTGTTTTTTTGTTTCGGTTTGTGTTAGGTTTGGTTTGGTAGAGTGATGTTGTCTTTTGGGAATAGCTAGAACTACATTCCGCAACGCGACACAATACAACACAATCGGTGCGTTGTGCAGTTGTACTTTTTATCGAACAGTAGATGTGGGTGAGGCAACGACAATATCCCTTCTACAAAAGGCTGGCCGACTGCGTGCGTGTAACAATTTGCAACGAAACGAGGTGTGTGTTTGGGGTCGTGTACGTGAGTTATATGTTGTTAGTGTGATATTGAAAGATATGGATTAGAGAAGAATTAGAAATTAATGTAAATTCGATTGGCTTGGCGAGAGAGGGTTATTTAAAAAAGACACACGCACATAACTGAATAGTACTCAATGATGGGTAAGATTTTTGTACACGATGGTTTGAAAATAATACTTAAAAGCGTTGGCAATAAATGTAAGTGATCATTCATATTCATTCTTACAATCGGATGCTTGCTCAAATCGTGTTGATTTTTTTTTGGTTCGGTTTTGTTTATCTTCAAGATTGTCTTGAGTGAAACTATGGAATAATCACTAAATTTCCCTGCCTCGTGGTCACTATTGGAGAGTGTGGTGGGGGTTAAAACAGTGCAGATTATTTTGCTAGTACTTGCCGGAAAGTACGGTTTCCATTTCCGCAGTTTTGTTCCGTATGCAGTATAAGTGTGACAGTGATTGACTATGTTTAGGCACAGGCTTTCAGTGTAGGACATACAAATGTCGCAAATGATAACTTTTTACATACCAATTACAGTACGTTTGAGGTATATACAACGTTCCTTTATGTACCTACATTTCGATAGTGTATCTTACTACTAACAACTATAACAAGCAAGCTGTGTCAACTGGGATTTTTTTACTTATGGTGTATTCCCAACTTTAAAGATGCAGAGGATCGGTGCTTTACATGTGAAAATGTTTAGACCAATTTAACGACGGTAAGGGTCATGGTAATTATTGCACACTAATGGAACAAACTGATGGTGTGAGAAACATAGGAACAGATTGGTTGACGAGTGGCTTTTTTTTCGGAAGAAAGGTTTAGAAGCAGTAAATTGGCGCGAGCAGCAGCGTAAAGTAATTGATGTGCTTTTAGCACACACGCACAGACACACATACAAACATATATAGATTATATATGGCTGCTTACTACGAGACTGGTCTACGGAGAACAAATCTCAACCTACTTAGGAGTCTCACCTGGCCTGGGACTTGGCTTGAGTTTAGAGTACAATCTGGTACTATCTGTCTTGTGGCGGTTAGATTAGATGGGAGTGATTAGTTTTGGTTGTTTTTGTTTTTTTAGATTAATGATTTTGTTTTTTTTTTGCTTTTCTTATGTGATGCAATTTTGCTTCAAACAATCGCTTTCATTCACATATGCTTGTATGCATAGACTGGCAATGTCAAGAGCAGTTTAGAATCAGCAATTGGGAGACTCTGTTAAACGTTTACCTCTTTTGTAGTGTATCTGGAACGAGTAGGTGAGGAATTAGTTCATTGCTTATGAGACTCTACGGAAAAACAGGATGAAAAAACGGTGTAGATTCAATGTGAGGTGAGGTGTGGGGTTCGACTCAAACGAAAATTTGGTTTCTCAAGCTTACGACAATTATTCTAGAGGAACAGTTTCGACTTCATTTGCGCTTTGTTAAATGTTTTTGTTGTTGTTTTCTTCTAAATTTCTGCACACCAGGGAACAAAATGAACAAATAGAAAACTTATTTTTGAGCAAGCACTGTTTCATGGTTGGAACACGTTTTTGTCGATTAAGATTCCTGGCCACTTATAGCAACCCTGTTGTCCTAAATTAGTAAATCACTCTCTTTTTCTTCGCACTTTTTAATGGGCAGTGTTCGTACGGGGCGCTGCATGTTCTAATCACGTACCGGCACGTAAACGAAACGTGTGCGGAGTACATCCAAGAGCCACCGGCCCCAGAACCAAATAAATTATGAAATTTAATTAAATTCATCATCACGCTCAAGCGTAACAGTAACTCCGTTGCTGTTGCGGTTTTTTGGGGGCTATTCTACTAAACATGTTTGCACCGCTAAGGTAGAGGATTCCGCATTTCTTGATGTTTCCTCCATTTCGTTGATATTTATGTTTATTCCGATTTGCAATTTAGGTTGATGAACTTTTCCGGGAATACGTGGCATGAAAGGATCCCTCTTAGTGCAGAGAATGGCCGATTGATGAAAGTTTTAGCACGATTGAAACTGTTCAAAAGGATAGGGGTGTTATGCTAAGGAATTGAAATTAAAGCTCAATACTATGTACTTTTCGTTTCCCTTAACTTTAGTATATATTCGTCGTTCTCAGTATATCTTAGAAATCGGAGTATATTTTTGCAAAAGTAAATATTTTCTTTCAAATGATTCATTGGAGGTAAAATTGCATGATTATATTGTCTTAATTAAATATTGGCTCGATAGTAATCAATTGATATATAAATTATATATCAATAAATTAGATAAATTAGCGACAGTAGCTATCTCAAAAAATACAATACTCGAATGGTAATGTACTGTTACACAAACGATATGGCAAACAGAACAATCGATTGTGTACTATCATTAAAACTGGTTAGTAATGAAGGCAACTTTCACTATCATTAATCATGGTTAAATAGTATTAGTCCATAAGCTGCGAAATGTGTGATAGGCTAGCGCTTGGCCGATTGATCATCAGTCACTGGATTGAGAAGCAACCAGCCTAACCCGAGTACCAAAGCAAACGAGACCAGTAGCTATATATTTCGCAAAATATTGAACGAAACGAAACGTTTTTTTTTTTTCAAATGAAGAAGTATTTTGCATTCTTTTGTTGTTTAGAGATTGTGCGTTGCAAGGAACAATAACTGGTTTCAAGAACAATTTTGGCATGAGTTCAACACAAAGCATGCAAAAATGCATTAACAGTTGAATTTATCAGAGGAAATGTTACGCGTGTGTTTATTTTTGGCTACCATTATCTTGATGATGATGTTGAATGATCAACAATGCAGCCTGCAAGACATAATTGGATTATGTCTTGGATTAATCCTCCGTTTAGCATGCGAGATAAGAGATCCAATGTGCCTTAAGTCCTTATACTGCTGTTGGGTCCGTCCCACTCTTGAATACGCTGCAGTCGTTTGGTCTCCACCCGGTATCACTGCCATGGCTAGGCTAGAGAAAGTCCAACGCAAATTTACCCGTATTGCCATTCGTCGCTTCCTTCCCAATCAGTCTTCTATTCCTCCATATCATGTCCGTTGTCGCCTGCTTAGTCTGGAACCTATCCAAGCCAGACATTCTATCATCCAGTCCCTTTTTGTTGCCAATCTTCTCTCCTCTGACCTTGATTCCCCATCTCTCCTGTCGCGTATACCCCTTTATGTTCCGTCTCGACCCTTACGCCCGAGAGCTCCCCTCTACATTGAATTTCGCCGAACCCGTTACGGCCAAAATGACCCACTCCTACGAGCGTTAGCCACCTTCAATGACCACTCCGATCTCTTCGACTACCATATCCCACCCCCCCGTTTCCGCTCCCTCCTTCGCAACACTATCACCCTTCCCACTCCATAATTCGTTAACCCGCACATTCCTTCCTCCCCTTAGTTTTTAAGCAACATATTGTTAAGCCTTTGGCGGACAATTTAATTAAATAAATAAATAAATAAATAAATAAATAAATAAATAATAAAGAATTGTAACCCTTGTAAACAATACAATCCGAATAAGGTTTTGCAAATAGGGAACTATAGATTGCAAATGAAGTGACACCATCAACAGTAAACATATATGAAAATACATATTACATAGAGAGTGTAATCGGGCATTCGAAAGGTGACGATCATAACGGACACATGGACATAAAAACAGGCAAAGATAGACACCGAAAGGGCGCACGAAAAATGAACAGCAAAATCAAAAAGTTACAACGAAAACTGTCCTCTAGAGAGAGAGAGTAAAAGAGCGAGAGAGATAAAGAGATAATGATGATGAAAAACACCAACTCGATGTGAATGTAAACAGAAAAGTTCGGTAGGTTTGCATACTGCTGGAACGCAAATAGAACCGAAACCGTAACGATGCAGTAACAATTGTAAACAGAAGAAGAAAACAAAACAAAACGAAAGTTTTATTCGTTCAGTACGTTCACGGACACTCACCTCGCGTTGTGACCCAACAAGATGATATTTCTGGAAAACAATTGAAATATATGGGTTCGGTTTTTTATTTGAGAATTTAGAACGACTAAAAACCATTGGCATAACTGAACATCAAAACCAGTTGTACGGGAGAGTGAGTTAAAAGGACAGCCGAATGTGGCAGTGAACGGAGCGGGCATTAGGGTATGGGTGGAGGTGTGGTGTGGGTGGGGGTGAGTGGTTATAAGAGAGGCTGTGAAGGACCATGTAAGGGGATGTATCGGGATAGTGCTGTAACATATATCCTGACTTGCTGGATGCTGGACCGGATAATTGAATTTGTATGGTGGAAAAGGAATTGCTCACGAGTCTGACAAACGTTGCAAGTTCGGGAGAATATCCAAAGGTTGTGTAAAGAGCGATAGTTTAACCGAAGGAATAGTACGTTTCACGAAACCGGATTGAGCCACTGTGACTGGAACTCTGGATGTTGCAGCAATGCAATGATGAGATTATTTTATTTTAGCTTTCCTTTGCTTTGCGGTTCTTAGTCCTGCGTCTGGCCAATAGTATAGATAGCTTTCATCCTGCAATTTTCATTCTAGTCTATGCAGTGGCCTTGCAATCCTATTTTTCGTCTACTAAAGAGAAGTCTAAAGGTCACAGGTACTACTGAGGCCAGGAGTACTCAATAATGCTTGTAGCATGAGCTAATAAGTCTACATACATTGTTGCCAAACCTTACATCTACCAGAACTGTGTACATTACCGCAGCGAGAATTTTTGTGGTGGATATACAACGAGCCAATAACAGGATGGGATTCAATGGGAGCGATAATGATTTGACTAACGCCAGAAAATTAATCAATATTTTAATCTAGTGGACAGCGAAGGTAGGCGAAGTAGAAGAAATGAAGATAGGACAGGGGAAGAAAGATACAGAGCCGAAGAGAGAAGAGAAAGAGCAGCTCAGAAGTATACAACGAAAGAATGAAATATTACAACACGATGAAATATGTTACATCGAAATGCTATTATCCATGAACATATGAAAAGATAAGCAGTGTTTTAAATCAGCTGATGATGAACAGCCAAGGATAAAGAGAGTAGGAGATAAAGTGAAGGGTTGTGTGTGTCTGTGACAATACGGCGCAGAGTATGAAAGTATGAGTAAAAATCGGCAGTGGAAGACGAGAAAGATAGCGTACAGAAATACAGAGCATGGTTAACCAATTCGTTGCACAATATTATAGAGCTAGTTGTGGTACGGCGCCCTAGGCCATTCTTAAAAGAAATTAAAAAAAAAAATGGTATAGCTAGTTGTATTTGTATTTGTTGTGCATGGTTTAGGTATAAGAGTTGGTAGCTTTGAGAAAGTAAAGGCAAACCAATTAATTAATATAGGAGAATTTATTTTAATCTACAATAAATACACTACAGGAATATGCCATTCATTGAAACCGTCATTAAAAAGCTAATTATGGGTTCATGTACCGTACGATTCATAGGACTAACAGAAACAAACTAAGGTGAGAAAATATAAGCAACTAACACAACCTGCACTGAATTGATAGAAAGAACAAAAACACAATTACAAATAAAAGATTGAAAACTCCGCTGGTTAGGTAAGTAACAGCAAATAAACTGAACTGCTAAATTGTAAAATATGGTTTAAAAAAGACAAAACTTTAGTATATAAATAAAAAAAGAAATAATTTCAAATCATATAAAAAGATGATACAGGGAATAGGAAAGATAAAACATTTTAAAACAATACAGCTATTAACATGTGTGGTAAAAGATTGTTTTTATGTTAAAGTATTATCCTATTCTAGACAGAAACAAGTCTAGTAATGAAAATAATTATTTATTTTACAACTGCAGTACAGCAATTAAGTTCTGATCACACCTAGCGTATTGTAATTAGCAATAATGAGAATAATAATTCGCAGAGAGATACTAGAAATAATTTACAGAAAAGAAGCTTGAAAGAAGAGCTGTTATATATGTTCAAAAAGTATAGGGAGTGCCACATTACGTTTTCAAGGATCATAATGGTCCAACTTCTACTACAGTTTTTACTCAGGATGAATATTAGAAGGCAACTAGAACTGAAGATTACAGTAAATGAAAACGCACAACTTTATATGGAGTTAACAATTAGGCTTCGTTGGCGTTATGTCTCATCGTCCAGTGGGTAGAATGAACATTACATGGAAACTTGTGAGATTAACGAACAACGGAGGCCAGTGAGAGCTATACATGGTATGTTCCATTTTGTAGTAATGTACAAATGCAAAGTGACATGGTAAGATTGAAGAAATTGAAAATTTAAACTCAAGAAACTAGAACAGAAACGTTTCGGTATAGAAAACGGAATTGGATTTATACTGTTGGTTGTAAATTTTTGGTAGTGGTGTAATATTGGCGGATTAAGATTTATGATATTTGATTGATTTCCTACCGAATTTTCGTAATCATTATCAGCAGTATCACAACAACATTGGTTTCTTAGTAATGCGCGACCAGTTTTTCTGTAATTTTTGAATACAAACAATTTTAGTTGTAATCATGGTTTGTTGCATGGTTTATACATAAACACACACACACACACACCCATAAATATGAATACATACACACACACACACACACACACACACACACACACACACACACACACACACACACACACACACACACACACACATACATACATACATAGGCATCCATCCATACAGCACCTTTCGTTATAAAATTTCACAAAAAGGGTTACTGGATGCTCACTTTTTCTATATCACTTACTCGCGCGTACACATGCACACACACACACACACACACACACACACACACACACACACACACACACACACACACACACACACACACACACACACACACACACACACACACATATATATATATATATATATATATATATATATATATATACACACACACACACACACACACACACACGCGCACAAACACGTACACTCAATCAATAGAAGGTGTTGTGAAAAGGGTCAGAGGATATTGATGGCAGGACACATTACGAATGGTAAAAATAAAAGTTTATACGATGCATGGAAAGTAGCGCCTGAAGCATGAGCTATTATGCACACGAACGGAGGACAATTATCTACATTAAAAAAAAACACAAAACAAATGTATATAATCCTACAAAAATAAAAGATATGTGTTACAAAGGGGGCAGCATACGAATGCCAGGTAGAATGAACAAATCAGATTGTTAAGTTTTAAATTTAATTGTATAATCCTTGCGTTTTGTGTTACATGCAATTAAAGAGATTCGTTTTGTTCAATCTAACGCAAGAGAGATAGGAGAGGAAAAAATATCAATATATTCCGGACTTGGCTTTCTACCAAGGGGATGCAACATACAACGAGCGCAAAATTGACCAACGATAAGAGGCGAGGGATGCAAATATAGATAAATGGTAAGAGATATAAAGGGGACAGCCAGGTTTAGATCGAAGGACGCTTTCCACATCCATAGATAAAGAGAGGAAACGGAAAGAGTACGTGTCAATTGATGAGCAATCAACAAACGATACAAGAACAACTGGATAGCAGTTAGTATGGGACAAATATAGTTTAGAGAGGAAATTGGTCCAAAATGAGCACATGATCGGATACTATTCGCTGATGCCAATGGAACAACCTCGTAATGTCTGCTATCGTGACACTGTTATGATGCGTGTGTCTAAATTTCTATTGAAATAATTTAAATTATCTATAGTTTTAGGGGTCATCAAATGTACAACGATGGGCTACAAACTCGAAACAAATTTCGTTAACTGATGGATGACGCTTATGGATGGATGGATGAGCATAGAGTAAAGGTCCAGGACGTTCGCCCAATTAGCGCGTGTGAGGGTAGAGCGACAGGCGAAGAGAAGTAATTAGACATAGGAGGAAGGAAGTAGGATGAATATTTGGAAGAGAGCATAGACAATGGTAGATAAATAGGAATAATGAGACAGTAGAGACGAGCTGGGAACACAGACTTAAATACATCCGGCGCACAGGGCGAGAGGTACAGATAGTGGACAAGTAACGCAAGAAACAGTTCAAGTAAAAATACAAAACCAGCAATAAACACAAGAAGTACGACAACACAAGAAAGAGAAAAGAAGTGTCCGAGAGAAGCGGGGTGTGCGAGAGAAAGCAACTTACCGCAGCAAACGGGTGATGTAATCGGGCCAATTGTCCGGAAACATTACGAGAAAGAAACCGACTGCTATCAATATGATACCGGCCAGCTTCATACCAGCAAAGTGAGCCCCGTACAACACGATGTCGAGTGCTGTGAATGAATAGTATCAACAGATAAGACAGTCGACAGCTTCTATCGTTCGGGTGTCCTTTACGGCATGCCGAGTGGCACTTACCAGCTGAAACGGGTACAGCCGTTATAAGTCCCAGGGTGACAAACATGTTGTACGTAACGGCACTGCTGAACTGCGTAAGGATGTGGAAAACTGTCAGGGGTACAAGGGAGAAGTAAAAAACGAATGGTATGTGGTATGTCACTATATGGTTCTACCCATGCACTACTAGACAGACAGTGCTCTATTTGATCAGCAATTCTTCATTCAAAGATGAAGTCTGATTTTTCCTACTAGCCTTGCTTACCTAGCAGTAAAACGCTGGCCATCAGCAGCACTACCCAAGGAAGGGTTTCCCAGGGCATAATTTCTGCACCAGTAAAATAGAGTGCTATGCAGACCGGCCACAAGATGGCCGCATTCAGGAAGCCGATGATCGAGAACGTGAATGCGATCTGCCCGACGGGCGGATCGCCCATCACCTTACGAAACATTACTTTGAAGACAGCATAACCAGCGGCAGCCAGGGCCGCTAGAACCACTCCGCCCAACGTAGGGCTACCCGTAATTCCGTCCATGTAGGCCAGCAGCGCAATACCCGTATCACACAGTATCACAGCGACGATCTGGGAAGCGGAACCGTAGATAAGAAACTAAAGCTGATTGATCAACTTACTGAACTGGAATGGTTTACTGACCCGCACACCAACAAACTGCTCCTGGAGAATTACCCACGCCAATAGGTACACGCAGGCTACGTTCGTCGCGAACAGAGCCATAACGTCCGTTGCTAGAAGGTCCTTGAGCGAGAGCGCGTACAGATATGTGGTCAGCAGCCACAGAACGCAGAACGTGAGGCAGCGGTTCAGGAAGCGTCCGATGGTGAAGCCTCGGTCCCGGAAGCCCCGCAAAATTTCGCCCAGCACTTCGCCTGTTCCGTCACACTTCTTGATTGCGACCCGCCCGAGGATGTAGATTGGGAAGAAGAGTATCGCGAAGTTGGTACAGAACCAAGAGGCAAAGAACGGTGCGTTAAAGACGTGTGTGGTTAGCGGGGGCGCTACACGATCGGAGGTAATGATCGGTTTGGTTGTCGAGGGCAAGAACGAGGACGTGGGTCCGAAGCCGTGAACTATCATGGCCGAGGTGGAGTTCTGGTCCGGTGCCGCACCACCCGGAATCGCATCGGTCGTTCCGTCGGTGATGAACGCGGTCAGATGTGGAGGCAGCGTGGAAGCGTAGGTATTTCGGCGCAGGTACAGGAACTTGATGCAGTGCGTTGCACCAACCCACGAGGCCGTTACCAGTACGGTTACGCACACGCCGAAGTACATCTTCTGCGCCAGCTCCGAGCAGCATGACGCTCGGCATGCCTTTACTCGCGACGTGGAGGGGAGACTCGAGGAGACTGCCGGGTTAGCCGAGCCGGAGCCACCGCCGCTGCCAACACCAAGGCCACCGCCGCTACCGAGTAGTGCATGTGGCTGTGATGTTGGCGTATCACAACCGCCATGCATTCCACCGGTTACCGTGATGCCGATCAGACTGTCCTGGCCATCGTGCTGGCTCGAGGTCACCGAGTCCGAATGTGTAATCTGTGGCACGTTGTTCGTGAAACCTCCAAAGGGTCCATTTGGGGAGTCTCCTGGGGAATCATAACAAAGGTATTACAGACACATTTGAAAGGGGTTAGATCTATAAATAGGGTTGGGGCTGCGAAAAAGAGCAGCTGAAACTGACCTGTCACTACGACAGAGGGAGCGCGAACGCGTTTCGGATTGAAGATTGCCGGTATTTCGCTGTCCCGTGTCATGGCGTTCTCTACCATGTCCGCTGTCCCTGGTTGCTCGACTTGACCTTACGTGACGTCTCGAAGCCCCCGTTTACCATTTTAGGCGCACTAGAATATAAAAGCAGAAGAATCATGTGTCATGTTAACAATTAAAATTTTCAGCAAACAGCACATGGAAAAATGTAAAGGCATCAAAACTGCGATATGTCAGCCTTGGTCTAAAATTACATCTCTTACATTTCCAACTAAAACATATCGCAATTCACAGGCAATTTAAATATGTTTTGCAAATGATTTATACTGAATCAAATAAAGTTTTAAAGTTTTATGTTTGTAATTTGGATCTAAATTTTGAGTGGATTTTAAGCTGACTGGTTTCATGTGTTTTGCCCAAAACACAATATTTTGTTAAAGTCCATATGACAAAACAATACATTCTTATTTGTATGCTCCTTTCATGAGGTGACCATTTATGTGTAGTTTTATTAAACCTCTTTGAATATTGTACACAACAAGATGATAATTTAAGTATTTTTTGTTGGATTGTTTTGCTGCATTTTTATACTCTTCTGGGTCAGTTTTTTTGTTAAAAGAGTTATTTAACGTTCACGAGGTGTTTTTCAACAGCACGGTTGCCACAAATATAAGATAGCTGTTAATTTTAAATGAATAGGAAAACAGTGTACACATTCCGAAATGTAGACCAATTTTGATATCGTGGATATTTTTATTTTTAAACCGACCCGTATCAAACTTATAAGGATCTGTGCCAAATTAGTAAAAATCCATTATCAATCTGATGATGATGATGATGACCCCTGTACGGAATTGAGATGTTCGAGGTATCTTGTGATAATTTGATAAAGCTACAAATATTCAAACGGGTTGATGTTTGAGAGCTGAACAAGAGCATAAAGGTATGATGAGTTACTCACCCCTTTACAAGATTGTGTAGATTAATCTTGTGTCACGTCTCGTGTTGTGACAATACGTTTATCAAAGATCATTTAACTTACAATTTACATTATATTTATTTGCTGCTGCTAAATAGCTATTAACTGCTTTTGTATAATAGTCTTGTGAAGTGTGATAACAGTTCACTGCACCTACATCTGTTTGCATTCCCAACGATATCTGCCTTGAATGGCCATTGAGTCAATTCGTGCAATTCAACTTTCACACTATTTTCTTTTGAATGAAGTCAGCAATGGCAAGAAAATTCCCTCAGATCCCATTACATAATTTTCCCAAAACTCACCAAATCATTTGGATTTGCGGATTCATTAGTAGATGTGACTCAAAATGTTATCATTGATTTACGGGTACGATTGCAACGTAACAGAAGATCATAGCATAGAATAAAATGTGCTTAAATTTTCCCCGTTTATTCATACAATCGCAATTATAGTCCAGATAAATGTTAGTTTTTCAGCTATTAAGTTTGAAATGAAGTTTGTGCGTAGCATCAGGCTGCACCAACTGATACAAACTTTGTCGGTAGGGTTATGCCTTGCATCTTCCATTGGGAGTAATCTATAATCGTACGAAACCAGTCTGATAAACCCATAAATCCATAAACTCGGACGGCTGGTGAACGATAGGCCCATCTATC
The DNA here is from genome assembly GCF_017562075.2 of Anopheles merus. Lineage (NCBI taxonomy): Eukaryota > Metazoa > Arthropoda > Insecta > Diptera > Culicidae > Anopheles > Anopheles merus. The sequence goes on from NC_054082.1 coordinate 55,696,250, forward strand.
ACAAACGATTTGAAACAATATCGGGACACCTGTAAAACAGCCTCTTAATGCTTTCCCCAATACTCAATTACGGAGAGGAAAAAAATTACACAACTGGAAAACGTCGCTCATGCGCGGGGTGTGCCACGGCCATCACTGCAATGGGGACACTGCTCAGATGAAATTTCGTGCTTTATGAGGTCTATTAATTCGTGCGTCCTTCTCAGTATGGCCTGCGTCTGTTCACCATGGTCTAATCAGTCACGGCTGAATGTTTCGGCCCTATGTAGCCCGGAACGCTGGACCGTAGTGATCAGTTTCTTTTCTAACACATTTTTGGTTTCTGTGTTCTTGGTGGATTATCAACCATAAATCATTGCTTCGTCAATGAGCCTCCCCACCCCTCGTTCTCATCAAGGTACCTCTAATGCCCATTCAAGCACAAGAACACGGCCTGGTTCGTGAATCGAAAAAAAGGGGATATTTTGGCAAAAGTGAAGGGAATTGTCCTGACAGAACTCGTCTCCTTGTTGTATGCAAACTTTGAACGTTTATGTTCCGTGCCACAGAAAAAAACAACAACATAAAGACAATTAAATAGCAATTTTACGAGGTACAGATACCAGGTTCCTTTCGAAAAATGTGTTTACCGCTATAACGCGGCTCTATAACAACGCTGTATAAGATGACATAATTTTGTCTCAGGTGAATGCCGAGAACGTCAACGAACTGACTGGGCTACTTTTAATCGAGTCAAATCTTAACCCCTGACCACGATCAACAAAAAACAAAAATACCCACGTGCAAACAAGCCTATCTCTCGCTATCCGCAGCAAACAAGGCGCATGGGAAAAGGGAAGGCCACTGTGTGGCGTAGAAAGAGAGAAGGAGAGTGAGAGTGAAAGAAATGAACCGAAAAATCGCAATCATTTGAAATCACCTCACCGTGGAGTTGGGCAGCTAGACACGTTGGAGTAGCATGTTGCGCTCATCAACCGTCGCGGTTTGCTCAGTTACGAACGAACACCGCACGCAAGCGCAGGTGCTAGGCTAAAGGCGTCTTGTGCAGGTGGTGCCCATTCGATTTGGTTGATCCATATCGGCCACCGTTTCTCGAAGTGGATTAAGACGACTTCAGTCGTCGATACATGTACACTAAGAGTGGATATATTAATTTCGGTGATGTCGAGTGTCTAGTAGTGTGTTCAATGTTGATAGCGTGCAACTCATTATTATGGTTGTGGTTTTGTGGTAGAAACGATTCTTACGAAACGTGCTACAAAATTCGTTCATAAAGTAAAAACGGTGGTTTCATGTTAAAACACTGAGTAAGAAAGCGCCGGTGTACTGACATTACGGCATCTGTAGCGTGCTGACGGAATAGCTGTGTGAGCAGTGAAACGAATTCAGCATTCCCAGCTCTTTATAGCGCCAACCACAGTGATCAACAATCTTCCTGACAACATGAAGGTTATCGGAACACCCAAAAACCTAAAACCCTTCCTAGGATGGCTGCTAGTGTTGGTAAGTATTGAACTGAAAGCATCTAATTCATAGCGGGTGCTGGAAACTAGCGGGTGTGTCCACGCAACAGGCGCAACGATATTCATGGATTCACAGCTTGTCGGATCAATTGCAATCGCTAACGGATGCTGAAGTGCGGCTCCGATTGTACGATAAGACTGATGTAACATAACATAACCGATCCCGTGTTTGGGTGAATGATTAATCACGATAAGTTTTTTTTTTTTAATTTCTACTTGCTACCGTTTCTCACCCATTTCCTCCCGCATGGGGTGAGTATGTCGATGGCGAGAAATTGGTGTAATTGCGGCAGCCAACCGTGCGAGCATAATCTGCCCTAGATAGGAGATTGTTTGAAATACGGATTTTTTTTTCTCCCGAAATCCATCTTTGCTGGTACAAAATGGTGAAAATACTGCATTTTGTATATTTCAAAAAGAAACTCAGTGTGGGAGGCTATATCCGGTGAGCATAACATAAAATCCAGCTAATGGTGCTGAATCATGAACATAGATCTGTTCCAAACACTACCTTGAACGAGTTGGATAAGTATTTTATATTTACTCTTGAGAAGCTCAATTCGCGCGCTGTGGCATGCAACCGATTGCACCTGAGGTCAAACAGATATGCAACAAACAAACCACCTTATGCAAGGTCAGTGCTAGAGGTGCTGGAGGGCACAAGTGCTTATATTTACGTTGTGTTGTGTCAAACCGCTTATAGATGTCAACAGTCGAAGTATCAATGTGACCAACCTCAATGTCGCCCAAAGCAAGGGGAACCTATTGGTACTGTAGTCTATGCCATTGCACTATGAATTTATCGGCTGTGCTGAAGAACGGAAACTATTTTATTATTTATTAATATTCATTACAAACGAACCGTTTCAAACTACACAAGTACAACAACTAAAGCATCGACAATCGATTTGAAATTGACCGGAAAAAAATAAAGGTAATGATCATTTGTAGCAATAAACTATTTGTTAATCCTTTCGCTAGTTAATAATCAATGATGCATGTTTAATTGCATTGTGTTAGCACACCATGATCGTTAAAATTTTAGTTTGAGTAACTAACGTAAAGTGGAAAAGAATAACGAATGTTTATGGTACAGTCCATATTAAATCAAATGAATGCTATTTTTCGTGTGAAAAACATTGATATTTGAGTGCTAATTAATTTTTCTAAAGTGTACCGTTCCAGCATATCTCCCTTGTTGCAAAGATGTATGAGAAAACATATTTGCGTCAACCGTATCCAAAACCATTTTTCACAAAAGACCCGCATAACGGCGAAAATTCACGAGTTACTCCATCAACAGCTGGAACTGAGCGTGAATATATGGCAAATTAACTTCCACAATCGTTTCGCATGATTGATCTTGCACAAATGCTTTGTGACGCTTATGCAAACTATCGCCTAATTGTTCTGCATACCTTCAGTGAAGATAATTTGGACTATCCCACGAACACGCGCGTTTAATGAAATTTGCTTTGGTTTTCAAACTACTCAATCATATGGACGAACACTTGCAGTCTAAGTGAAGTAAGCGGTCTAAGTGTACAACAATAGATACTAAACATTCAATTTCGTTAAAACTCGTTTTAGGCACTTTTGGCCAGTTGATATACTTTTAAGTAATGCACAACAAAATCGAACGACAAATAACAAATTTCATTAGAACTACCTTGCGCATTCAATACACGTTTGCAGAATGAGATAGATTGGTAGGCAGGCTAAATTACAACCATCTATCGTTAAACAGCCGGATGGATCGGATTGGTATATTTGGCATCAAGCCGAATTTGTGTTTTTTGTTTTGAATTAGGAAATGTGAATGACAAGAATACACACAAACATAAAAATACTCAGTCCGAGCGTTTAGTTCATAATCAATCAAACAATAGGAATTTGCTGTCGAAATGTATTTTAAATTCAACTAATCCACTGAATGGGAAGCAAAAAATGGATAAAAATTAATGTAATCTGTCAGTAGCCGAAACAGGAAACAATCAGCAGATCTACCAGTGATCTACTTTACCGCACAAAGGCAATATTTTACAGTCTATTAGTCAAGGCAAATCAAACGCCACGTAAGTGAGTACGTGTAAGATGTATAAAACGAAACGTTTGTTTTTGTCACCATTTTACGATACTAACATGTCAATAGCAAACATATAAAATCGTTTTATGGTGTTCACATAAAACATGTTAAACCCGCTAGCCCGCTAAATCGAGATTAGCCTCCAAATAGGCATACCCGCCGTCTGCACAGCTGAAGGAGTTGATTGGGGCATTTAAAACAAATGCGTGGTCTAAATTGAATTCATGGCGATCAAGTGTGTGCATATGACTGACCGACTGCCTGCTCCACTTGTCGCTTACTGTACTCCTTCTTTTTGCCAAACAGAGGAATGCTAAGCTAAACATTGGATCGGACGGGCGACTTCGTTTAGCGAAAATATGTAGTCAAGCCTGTTTTTCAAATGAAGGATATATCTATAACTGTCGGCGACTGCATACGGCTATCAAGGACCACATCGCCTCAAGGCCGAACGGAAAGACATAAAGAAAGGCTTTAATGTGCGTCTCCTTCGAAACTGTTCCTGGTGGTAGATGCTAGTGAATGAGCAATACAATTTCGTGATACAGTTTCTTAGCGTAGGATACGGTTGCCGTGCCGTTTGTTCGTTTTAAAAGATGCCAAAAAAAGGGAAAGTCTTTTGGAACCGTGTTTAAACCATGTCACGGAGAAGGCGTTCAATGGAGCGAAAAGCGACAGTTGAGAGAAAGACTAGCGTGCAATTTCAAACTCAAGGTGAATCACTTTTACTTGGCTGCACAATCCTGTAATGTGATGAGAATTGGGTTTGTAAAAAAGTGCTGTCAGCTTCAAATTCAAATAACTACCATTCATTGATTGTTATCATCATGTTAACAACCCTTCGATAATGAAGTGATTTTGATTGTTATAATGTACTGTGCGCACTGTACTATCGCTGTAACCCGGTAGTGAAGAGTTATTTCAAAGACCTTGCACCACTGCCTCCATGCTCTATTGCACTCGTTCTAGGATTCATCGAGTTCTGTTAAAGTACTTTAGCAAACAAAAAAAATGCGAAGGCTAGCTACAATTACTTGAGAACCATACGAGTGATTGTCATGGATCATCAATGATGCGTTGATTTCTTTTATGTTATCAAGATGTGAATGATAAACACCTTGGTTTGGCCGAATTAATTGGAATATATAAATTTGTTGCTAGTACAGGACGGTTTTACATTTTACATTCTCTCTTCTATAAACTTAATTTATGTACCTTTCGCCTAAGATTTCATGCATTACGTTGAATATTAAATTTAATTTCCATTAACGTTCCAGACCTCGAATGGTTCATTAGTGGGGTCGTTGGTTAGTTGGATGGTTAGTTGTTGATCGGGAGGTTGCTTGGGGTAATGACCACATGACTCGTTCATACCCAATGTTATGCTTACATTGAAATCACCTGTCCAATGAAATAACGATTGTGTTATGTTTTTGTTTTCTTTACCGAGCGCATTGCTTGTGAGCAGGTCCATGTCGAGTACTTTTGTACTTACGATTGTAATAAACTTGCTCCCTGTTTGTGAAATAATACATTTTAAATGACAGAGCCAATAAGCCAATAATTGAAAGTAATAAAACCACGTGAATCGTCGAGAAACACTTGGGGTCAAGTGTGCATGAATGAAAAATTATATTTCTAATGAACTCCAGTTATTTAGTGGAACATTTTGAATGATACAAAATGTGTGAAAAACATAAAATAAAATAAAATAAAACAAAATACAATTAAATAACAGAAAGATAAAATAATGTAAACTGTGTACTGTGGGGTTGGGAAAATAACGTCCATAATCCATTCATTTACTTCACTAGTGACAAAATTTAGAAAGAACTCTATAAGCAACGACTTTATTATTCATGTTCAATGCCAAATTCAATGGAAATTCTTCCTAGCATACAAGAGATGAAGAGCAAACATGTTTTACAGTGACAAAATTTACCACAATACAACAGCTGCCTTCGCGTCGCATGTTTGCACTGCCAAGGCACGGCAGTACCAAAAGCATAGCGCATACGAGTGTACGTAATCGAAGCAAGAGCGCAAACAGTCCAAACACTTCATAACACTTGGTGCCGGGCGTAATCGAGCTTTCCACCACTCGAGCTAACTGAGCATTTTTTTTTTGAATTTCATGTTCAATGCACACCGGTACAACCACCATGCCCACACCTGCTTACCCTGCGTATTCGTGCGATCGCAAACATGTACAGCGCATAATTTCTTCCGAAGCAAATTGAGTTTTCGCTCAAAGCGATCAATAAAAAAAGCTTATGATATTCTCGAAATAGGGTGTAGTCATATGGTAAAATGAAAACGTCACATGACTACAGAAAACGTTACGCATAATGTGTTCTCTCATCTACCTTAACAGTAGAAGCGAAGCCATCGTGTGCAGCCTGAATGATCGTAACTAATAGAATACGTCACGCGTTAGTACATTCGCTTTGGTTTAGATTTAATCGAACGTTTATCCAATTCGGTTGCCGATTGGCAATGGATTTCTCAACGCGATCTCAATACGATCTCAGCTATACTACGCTTGTGGCTTTGATATGGGATCAAACCTCAATGGTACCACCAAGGTGCTTCCAAGCTCCGCAAAGTTCCACCACGTGGTTGCGTGCCGTCGCCATTGTCTGTAAACCGTTTGCTGGCCAACACTGACCAACTTCCTCGTTTCTCAGAGTCTCCTTTCTGCTACGCACTGTTTGTTTTGTCGTTTGTGGCTAGTTGTTACTTTCAACACCTGCCGCAGGGGCGTTTAAGGTGGGATTAAATGCGTGCATTTTTACATTATTGATGAATTCGGGCTAAACCCACGAAATGTGCGTTCCACCTACTGGCGACGGCCTTGAAAGATTTGTGCTGTTGTATATCATTGGTACAACAGCGACACAGACGAAGTTGATGCTGGAAACTGAGTGAACGTTGCGCCAAGTCAGAATCTGTGTTGGTTACACATCTATTTTTTGCTCCATTTTTTCTGTGTATCTACTGTACTATTTTTCAACATCTATCCGGTAAGATGTTGACGTACGATGTATTTTACATCTAATCAGTATATTCGACAGATACTGAGATACTGATATAAATATTTCATAAAAAGTACGTCTTCTCTTTGAATTTTAAATTTCATGTTTCATAATCCTTCATTTTAGAAGTATAAACAATATTTTTTTCAGTTATTATCAAAATATTATCAAAACAAGAATCTCTTTATGTCGAAGAGATGGGGTTAATTTCAAGGGCATAAAAGTGTGTAGTAATAGAAATAATATTATGAAGAATTTACGCATCATGCTTAACTGAAGGATTGAGTTCAATTTGTAAAATGTGCGGTGAAATGGTTTTTTAAATATTTTGATGATTTTATGTTATTGATGGTCCGATCAATCAACAAATTTACATGCACTTGAAGCCCCGCAAAGCCTTTCAATTTGGCCCGTGATGAATTTTGTTAATTATTTGTATGAACCAAAACATGACAAATCATACAGGTGCGATTATTAAAATTAAAAGAGCAAGATGAATTATACAGATATATCCATAAGTAGATATATCTTATTGTTTGTTTTGCTCATAGAACCTCTGAGCGTTTGAGCCCCAGGGGAGCCTCGGTGATGGGATAGAACCTAGGTCTGTTATGCTCAGAACATTAGCCTTTTGTAGCTTATTTCACTGCCATTGTGAGCCCTGGGGTCCATTGATTACCCAGCGTAGAATCTCCAACTTCCACTGACATTTCTTAAAGGGGCAAGTACAATGGTCGGAGATTACAAAAAATATACATTTTGTTCCGGCTCCAAAGGTGCAACCTCTATGTCGATCGAACATATGTTCTGCTGCTGCGGAAGAAGTGGTCAAACATAGGGAAAAAATCGTTGTAGCAGAACAAACAAATGTATTTCATTGAAGTCATACAGCATAAGCTTTAAATCCCCCGAAAATAACCTGTTATATGGTCGCTTAAATGCATGAAGCACCCCCCCCCCCCCACCACCTCTTCCTCTGGAAAAGTTTATTGTCTGCAATACGTAAACCGACCCACCATCGAAAATGAGTTTGATATCAGTGATTTAAACAAACCGTACAAATAACCCATATGAAATATACGATGGTTAATTCATTGCTAAATAGTTTGCGTTATAATTTGCGGATAAAATTAAATGATGAAAAAAATTTGTTAAAAATCACACTTTTTAGATTCCGTACACATTATGTTCATATATTTGCGAAAATTAAGATCGAACGCTGTCTTTTTTTAGGTTATTCTACAATTAATAAGGACAGGCCCATTAAGTTTAATCGAATCAAAATTATAAACGACAGGTTGGCTTTTGTCAGTAGCGATAAAACAAAGAAAAATATTTGAAATGGATGATAGGAAGCATAAGTAGAAATAAATGAAAATCAGCTCGTTAGAAACCAAAGCATATCTAAGATTATACTTGGTATCTTTTTCACAGATTGCAATTATGCATTGGTATCAGCCGTTGGTGGCAACGTACAATGTAGCGGAACACAGACTGGACTATATAAAATTAGGTGAAGGTCGTGAGTATAACTATCAGTAAGTATGCAAACCGCAAAGTCAAAATGTTGCTATAAATTCTCCATGATTTTAATTTCACCCCATATGCCTTTTGTACTTTCCGCAGCTATAATGATGGTGTGTCATCCGGATATGACAAGCGTAAATTTTACAAACGCCCCCAAGCTTTGAAACAGCCATACACGCTCAAGAGCTTTGCATCACCGGTAGAGCAAATTGCGACGAACGAATTCCAGACACATCCTCAGCAAACGTACATGACCCAGGAGAGTCTGCTGCCGGTGTACGAGTCACACGAAAAAACGGTTAACTTCGTACCTGCGGAATACTCATCTTCCAAACCTGCCACCGCGCAAAGAGAGTCGCCATACACCTTGACTCAGTCCACAGGAGCCGTTTCGTACACGGGCAGTTTGGCTGAGCGAGTCATCCAGATGATTCAATTGCATCACCCACCCAGCGTGAAGAACATCAGTGTGCCTACATCCATCAGCAGCAGTAGCGGTATCATTAGCGGTAGTACAGCATACTTCCAGTCATCAGGTGTGCAGTATAACCAACATCCTGGAAGCTACCAGTATTTTAACGCACATCCAGCCCCAACCGAGTACGAGATGGTGCGACCCATAAGCAATTTTCCACCGCCGAGGCCCTACATTGCTCCGACATTGACCACGACCAAGGCACCGTATGTTGCACCATTCCTGCAAAGAACCTCCACTACTACTACTACGACGACGACAACGACAACGCCAGCCCCACCGAGCAGACGGCCTACGTACGTGGCGCCAGGGGTCACGAACGATCCTTTGCTTAGTTCAGTGTCACTCGCCAACCAGCTGAAGTACTCCAGCTCTAGCAGACCTACTACGGCCAACCGTCCAGCGGCCACGGCCAGTAACGGCAGTGGCAATCCAACGTTGCAACCCTACGAGCCAGAATTTGACATAGACATACGGATCGATTTGCGCGATGATTCCGCGTAGTGGTCGTAAATCTATACTAGTATAATTTAAGCTGCCTATAACGATACACCATTATTTCATACGCCAACGTGACAAATAAAATGTTCAATACCGAATTCGATGCATCGAGTTTCTTTTGCAAGAAAAAAAAACTAGGTCAATGTGTATGGATTTTTTGCATATTGTGGATTCGCAAAACAACGAATATTCCCATATCTTCTGAACTATATCGAACAATTTTGCGATTTGTGAACTGTACAGCGACCATAATCGAACTGATAGTACTAGTTAAATTTTGTCCATGTGGCAGACATGCTGAAAACCGTAGTTTTTTTTTAATTTCTTTTACTATTATTAATTTATGAAACATCTTCGACTAGACAGTTTATTGGGATTTAGTAAATATTTGTAAATTTTTGTAAATAATATTGTTTTAATCATCAGTTTTTTTTTTTTTTGCAAACATCAGCCGCTTGATGATCACCAATGATTTTTTATGAGTAATGAGTATTAGGAAAGGTAAGCAGCGAAAGCATATTTTATATTACATACACAAAAGGTAAGCAACGTACAAATGTTTACAGTATTACAATACGTTTAATACAATCATATCGTTCATTATCCTTTAAAAGTAACGTGAAGGCAAGTGATGCGATCTTTTTGAATTTGTTCAATACAAAGGGAAGAAAAGGCGTGTAATATAATACACACCATACACAATAATAATCGATACGCTCTAGCAGCGTCCTTAAAAACTCGATACATTTCCATGATAGTCATTGTAAACGAAAAGCCAACAACACATAAATGCAGCACGGTTTACCTGATGAAGACACGTTTTACATTCGTGTTTCGGAAGCATGGGAACCAAGCAGATGTCGGATGTGTAGTGAATTTGGGTCCATTTTTTAATTTGTTAGTAGCTTTTATCAAAAAGGAAACATGCATTTTAAATGTGCTGCTAGTGGAAAACTCTATGGTTAACACTCGCAAACGCCCAAAATCAGGATCAATGTCATTCAGGGGAACGAGAAGATCATTTATTATATAAAACAATACTTGCTGAAGACCATTAATCTTCACCAGTGATTGTAACTGTCGCGCAATATTAATAGTTTACATGACCTTCATTTGTGAGAGTTACTCCATAGATACTTTGTTTTTCATTTGAGAATGGAAGAGCCTAACGAACAGTTGGTGTATTAGTATATAGATATTCTTATACAACTCCGATTTTACTGCTATGCCTAAGAAAGAAAACATGCATTCTTTGTTACTTTTAAAGAAGAGCAAAATACATTTAAGTGATTAGGCTATTTCCTCCGATAGAATTATTCAGATCTCACATTGAAAATGGAAAATTCAATTGGCATAACAAAATAAAATAAAATAAATTGTCTTCACTGCTATGAATGTTTAAGTCTCTAGTAGAAGAATGTTAGAATTTGATCAATAATAGTATATAAAAGGGATGCTTAATAGGTGTAACATGAATAAGGTGCTTTTGTGTTGTTGTTAATTTAAGGTGCTGGTAGAGGGATTTGTTTTGTTTTTATCGTAATGAAAACATACAAACATCATGTACAAAATACGAAGCTGGCGCGTCGTATTTAGTACATGATATTTCTATGTTTCCATTACGATAAAAACAGCTCAGAACAATCCACTACAAATGCTATTTATAAACTGTATTTTCTGGATGATTCTAACCATTCTCCTGGTACCAGCCGACGAAATGCTAATTAAATACCTTCCCTTAAACCATTTAAGCATTCATGTTTTACTGGCCACAACACTAACGTTCTGTGGAATATTATCCTTTTAGGCTGCGGTGGAACGTTGGCGATTGTGGTCGAAAAAATAAATCGATCATAGTGTACCCTTATGGCCGCGAATAAGCCCAAAAAACATCACCACTGGACAAACAAAACGTGCCGCTAAACTTAGCCCACGAGCCGCAAGTCCCGCAATTCGTGACGAAAGCACCAGGGAATGTAACAGGAACACGAAATCAAATACGTTAACGACAAACGCAACGGATATGGGTAGCACCTGCAGTGGGTGGGGATGAGACGTTTGGCAGGTTCAGCGTCCACACTGTTGTCCTGCGCTCGTGCTTATCGCCAGTACAGGCGAGGAATTAGAAATAGCACGACAGAACGGAAGTATGACGTCTTAGCAACATGCGCCACCTCATGTCTCTTGGATCTGGCTTTGCAATGCCTACTAGTACATGACTATGGTTCATCGGTAGGTTGCTCGTGTGTCGGTGTAGACGGGGAGGATTTCGAACCAAAGAATGATGAGCACGATCTGGTTATGGACAGTAAAACCTGTTACGACGTCGGTGGTTTTGTCTTTCTATATACGATTATTTAAAATCGATAATGCTACATCACTTTGATGCCCGCGTACGCCTCCATGCATTAGCGCGGGCTTAGGGCTTCTCATCGTAACGGATTGTCTCGGTGCAGATCCAAAATATGTTGTGTGGCTGGTTTCTTCTGTTTGTTTTTCGAGAATCCTTCACAAGCCAACGAACGAACGAACGCCCGCCAGGACTTGGCCGACGACTAAAGCAAGTTTACACTAAACAAACTGTTACAGCTCTTCAAGACAAACAGGAAAAGCTTTGCGAGATGTAGCTGTTGAATGGTAGCATATGATGATGAGCAAGCAGAAAGCGTTTCTGGATTATGGTATAACTTTTTTGCATAATAAAACATTTGTGTGTATGTGTGCATGTTTAGCATCCTTTTATGTTGTCATTATATGAAGCACTGTTAGCACTCTTATTTTACCCCGCAACGTTAAATGATGCAGCACGTCAGCATCGAAAATGCCTACGATTCGCTTACTGTAGTAACAAGTAGTTTGAGCATTGCGATGCTAACCTTCGTTGTACACACGTACAGACATTGAACCGATGGTAATGGTATGTTATTGATTTTCTGTAGTTAAAAATTTAAATCTTCCAGCAAAAAAACGTTTGTAAGAGTATGTATGGCTCATTGATAGTATTTTTAGAACGATTGGAAGTCGTACGGGAGAATAGTTTGAATAAATAATGCGATAAAGAATAGTTTATTTTTCATCAGCAACATTGAGAATGGGTTGTAGGCAAGTGCTTGTGTCATTCTTCTTTATCCAACAACATAACTACGCAGTCCACGTTTAAACAATACCGTAAACAAATGGAAAATGTATGATGAAAACTATATTTGTGTTATGTTGCAAATGTATGCATGAAAGTAGTAGAAGCTAACATGGGATTTCTTTTTGAAGAATAAAAGCGGCCTTATCACACACACATTTCCTGTTAACCGAGTTGAACTTTGGCTTAACCATTCAATTCACACATTGATTCCAGTCCACCCAAAAGCGCTGCAATAAAGGTCCCAGAGCAATCGATAGATGTACAACATAAATCATCATCAGTGGACCCTTAACAGCACTTTTGGATTTCAGCTATCATTTTTTTTAAGAAACAAAAAATGTATCTCATTCTGGTATTTGTTTGCGAGGATTCGATGGTTAGATAGATGTATTATAGTTACGAAAGATACTGGATTCAATCACTTACATAAGTTCCATTCATTGGTTTCCCATTTCACATGTAGGCATCACGCTGACAGGTGCATTAAACCTTGACGAAGGATATTTGAATAGTCATCTCAAAATTTCTTTCATCACAAAAAACACTGATTTGCCAACAAGCACAAAATACACCTCTTTAAGAACACACTACTGCAATAACAGAAGTTCTATTATTTCGTAATTACAATGAAAACATCACGTATGTATATTTTGCACAGATGTTACACGGTTTCATTTGCATTCCTGCTGAGCTTATCCCCACTGACTATAAAACCCGGGCATCGGTAGCAGAATTAGTATAGCATTTACTTTAAACAAACTCTTTCCCAACAATGACACTCAATTCACATCACACACTATTGCACACACCGTGCGCTGGCTAGAACGCGGGAAGATTCACGACCTTTCGCAAGGCTCTTCGTGCGATGAAAACTCGCAGTAACCCAATACGAAGCCATACAAATCCGAACGGCTTCAAAACACTCGAACAAGCAGCAACAGCAGTAGCCGTCGGTTTCGTCGTGCGCAGTAAATGACTATGGCCATCATGCCGAAAAAGGGAAAAACTCCCTAATCAGAACCGTCATTGCTGCCCTTTCACCTTTCCGGACGAATTCAACTGGCGAGTGGTTTTGGGAATATTCTTCCTTTTTTTCACTAAAATTCGACAGTCAATGTAGCATAGCAACGCCTAATACGGCCTTCCTCTTTTGGACGTGATGTGCTTCAAGCAAGTACATAATATCGATTACTAGATCCCCTGCTATTCCTGTCCTGGCATATGGACAGGTAGCATAACACTAAGTACAATGAAAGTGTCCTTACACCCGCGAAGCGTTAGCTGTTAATTGCAGTAGATAATCAACACTAATCACCGTGGCTAAATTAGAAACACAATTTCACCTTTTATAAACACCTGTTCTTTATAACACAATAAGTTTTGACTCAATTATGGCAAGAAAATGAGTGCGTGTGGCACGGTGCTACAAGGATGCTTGCTCTGATCATAATGGCTACGTGCAGCCCGTTACAGCTCGAGTTCTGGAATTCGTGAAACCCCCGAAGCAAGCTCCATTTGGCACAACAGAGAAAACACACCCACCCGAACATTTCCTGCTTCTTACGCCAACTATAATCCACCACTCGCCAGAACTCACCGGAGCGTAGCAGCGCTCAATCGTCGGAGTGCACTAGCTCGTTCAGCTGTATGCAGGAACAGGGTAACGCGTGATTTGCCAAACAGTAACGTTTCTTTTTTTCTTCGAATTGTCTGAACTGGGCTAATTTTGAATGATTTAAAAATAGGGAAAAGGGAGTTTTATAAAGTCGAACATGAGTCGTAGCTATATTTTGCTACTTTAAATAAATGCACTGTATCTCTCTAAAAACTCGGATATACCCTTGAAACAAAATTGGTATTTGCTATTAAGAATTTAACTAAGATCTTTAAAATTATTTCGCTGATGATCAATTCTTTTTTTGATACGAATTGTACATGAACATCCTTGATTGTTTAATTGTTTATTTAACTCGTGGGGTTTAACAAGAGAAGAAAAGGTACGCAAAAATGTAGTTTAGTTTATCTAGCATAACTTACTTTTAGATAAATTTCATTTTATTTTAGTTTAAAGTAGCTTATTTTCAAACGAATTAAAACTTATGTTGTAGTCAAAGTTTTGTTATAGTTGTTTGGTATATGGCAGTGATCTCCAGCCTGTGGTTCGTGGCGTTAACAGACGTGGTCCGCAAAATAATTTATTTTTGGAAAAGAAAAGCTTATTACTACACATATCGTGCATTTTCCCCCACAATTAGGATAAAATTTTTAACATGCATGTCTAGAATAAGATTTTAACATGTCTTTAATAAAAAAAACTTTTAACCTGGTTAAAAAATGTATCCCTTCAATGAATGTGGGCCACAGCAAATGTATTTTCAAAGCCAAGTGGTCCACGATCCTAAAAAGGTTGGAGAGCACTGGGCTATGGTACAATATATGAAAACTGTTGATCAAATGTAAAATAGGTTTGGTATAATTGTTGCATTCTTTTTCATAATGAACCTACTTTTTTAAGTTACAGAAAGAAGATCTAAAGGCTTTATTGCTCTACGTCATTTTACTGTTCATCAATGTGCCTTGTAGCTGGATTATTTCAATACCGCAACCATACACAATTGCTTCATTATCTTCCTCTATGAACGATACTCCTTTTACGTCCGCAATGCATGTGTTGATTGTGCTTTCGACTACAAGCTTATCATAGCTAGAAAAACTGGTCACAAACAGCCGTTGATCAACACCAACGCTAATCATTTTATCGTTATCTAGCAACTTTAATCCCGTAACTTGTGCCGTATGCATATACTGTTCACTTAAATGCTTCAGCACTCGTACCTGTAGCTTTTCATTCGATTTCTTCATTTCTAGTAACGATACCGTAACTGACTGATCATCGCCACCGGTGACAAACACGAGTTTTCCCGCACCAATTTGCTTTACATCGACTGCATTCACGCCACTGGTATGATGTCGATGTCGGAAGATGGGCTCCGTTGGGCAGGATGCATCCCAGAAGCATAAATATCCGTCCGTTGCCATTGTTATGAAAATTGACTTTTCATCAATATCAATGCTAATCATCTTTAAAATGCATCGTCCGTAAAATGTTTCACCAGTCAGGGACACTGAAAACTGACGATCGGTTGTAGAAAGCTGATATATTCGCACAAACCCATCAGAACAGCCAAACACGATTCGATCATTGGTAAGAAAGGCCGCGCACATAAACTTTGTTTCTGGATCGAAAGTGGACCGTCGATTCGTTTTCCATCGGCTGCGCTCCGAATCGGTGGCCAAAAGCATATATTCATACTCCTGTTTTATGCGAAAACTGTCCATATCAATACTGGTTAAGCATATCTGTGCCCTTCCGCCGGCTGAAATCATGAGCAGTGCACCGGTTTCAAGCCGTTTGACTAGAATCGTTTTTACGCTTGATATATGGCTAAACAGGTGCTTACGAGGCGCTTCCACTATTTGCCCATTGTCTAAAACGTTGATTCTTAGAATATTGTCCTCCCCTCCGGAAAGCAATAAATAAGAATTTCCATGCTTCGCTACCTGCAACACGTTACATGCCCGTGTGTGCCAGTTGAAGCGTGAGAGTGTCAGCCCACTGCCACCGTTGTTGCGTGGTGTAAAATGTACTTTTTTCAGTTTTTTATGCTGAATGAACACGAACGTGAAGATTGCCGCTGATGGTTCGTAAAAGAAATCCCAACACCGGTGTCCTCCGCCACAGTCAAACTGAACAAACGTCTCATTGGAATCATCCACCACGAGGAAGTGTGAATCGTTGAAGCCAAGGTAGAACGTTTTTGGGCCGCGTACTATTTTGCGATCGATCCATCCGATGACCGATTTGCTGAACGTAAGGAGTTCCAATGTGCGTGTCCTACAATTCACAGCTAACTCACATATCCGGCCATCATGTCCAGTGGTTCTTAAGTTGTACACATCCGTTAATGGCAGGCAATTTTCCTCAACGATAATTGCAGTGATGCCTAGCTTTCCGTGCACATTCGTTAATTTGAATGCGGGTTCTACCTGGAGCTTATCAAAAAGGTACAAGTGTCCCGAACGATCGGCCATAAGCAACAATGATTCATTGAGTACCACAAAAGCAGTCAGCCATCGTTCAGATGAGTTAGGAATTATATGGCAGGATACAATGTCTGCCAATGTCTCATCGAACACAACGCATCGTCCGTTAGAATCGCAAACGGCCACTCTTTTCGACCGTGTACAGTAATTTAATGACCTTATGGAACTCTCTTTTACATCAACGCCGGCTTCATTTTCAAAAGATTTGTCGAAGGTTATGTTTTCGCTTCCTACGAGATGAGTGGGTTGGTCGTTGCCGATTTTGTAGATTTTCACACAGCAGCCACCAGCTAGATATAGATATGCTGCTCCAATTTCTATAATACTACATTTAAAATCATCCAGTCTTTCAAGCTGTTGTACAATCGTGCCACTACTATCCAAAATCATCACCTGATTGTGGTTCGTTATAGCTACCATGTATCCATTGTTTAAGAACTTAACTTTTGCCAAATGCTCGTTTCGTTGCAAATTGGGGCTGATGTCTGTTAAGGCATTTTTGTGTTTACAAAGATCGTCCCCGTCGTCGATGGCATGACGTATGCAGTACTTATGTAAGTTTCCATTGCTCGCTGTTACAAAAATCGTGGCACTTGGGGGATCATAATCCATACTCCATAATGTGGGTCCTTCATCTAAGCGTTTCTTCAGCACCAGATCTCCATCAACAGTCCAAAGGCAAAGGTGTGAATCCTCCCCGATCGATGCAACCAGAGTTTGGTGTTCTAAAATTATGATTTCATTCATAAAAAAACAGTGAGCAATCATATCAACAGTGAAACAACTTACCTCCATTTATGATACGACATTGAAACACCCTAGCTGTGTGGGCGAAACAATATCTTTCCTCACGCAGTTCTATCGCCCGCGAGCAGCTATCCTTATTACCTGACAGTTTAACGTTCCAAAATTTAACCGATCGATCATCCGAGGTAGTTGTGAGCAAGCCTATATCAAAATTGCACGATATCGAGAAAATGACCCCGTTATGGGCAGAGACACTCGTTAACACTTTGCCCCGGTTTGGACCATCAACGGACCAGATCAGCAAAAGACCTAAGGCAGTGCCAGAAAGTATTATAACGTTCTCCCACTGTTGGCCAGTAATCGTGGAACAGTAGAGCGTAGAACCGTCCTCGCACGGACTTTTATCTACAACATCCCATTGCAAAAATCGATCGCTATCGCCGCGTTTCAATAACGCTGCTACTCCATGCGCGGTAACAATGCACAGCTCGGTAGAAGAGAGCAGTGAGATCCTGCTAATCCAGTCGTTTAACCGTCGTCGAATGAAAGGTACCGGATGGAGGTCTATTTCTTCCGGAATAACGAGCAGAGCACATTCAGAGAACGTAGGGGATTGGCAATCTAAAATGATACTGTACGTTGCACGACCAGCGTGAACTATCACGAGCCATTGTTCTTCCTTCATAACGCATGCCTCTATTCCATGAATTTTATCCACTAGCCTTGGCAATGGAGCGATCCTTCGTAGCGTCGATCCGTTTGATGAGCGGTACACGAGCAGCAACTGGTTTCCTATGCCTGTACAGTTCGTCCAACACAGAGATAAAATAAATAAGTAATTCTAAACCGTATGATTATTTGTTTGTTCGTACCTATGAGTAATTTCTGGCCACAAAGCACTCTAATGCAAGTTGCATCGGTAAGCACACGCATGATTCCGACCGGTAAAGAGAGGTTTTGATAAAAAATTGTTTATTGTTTTTTTCACTGCATGCTCGTGACAGGAAATCAACCAAATAAGCAGGTCATACAACGAGCAGCAACACTGACGATTGCTGACATAATATCCTTTTCCATATTTTTGCGCCTTGCTGCACTGGCGATGATAAATGAATTGTTTTTCTTTTGTTTAATTTTTTATTGTGTAAGTTTATTCAAGACAAACTTGGGTGATAAGAAAAATGAATCATAAATCTTATTTAACGGCGAGTGCGCGATGTTTTAGCCGTAGAGTTGGCAACCAGATTTACACACGTAAGTTGGCAACCGGCATACCCGGGTATTCCACACGTTTTGATGCAAAAAAGTGACGATTTTCATAGGTAAACAATGCTTTCTATATTTTAATGCTGTAAGCAAGTAATGCCGACCAGATATTCTCTTCTATTTCATTTATTTATTAAGTTTTTTTCATTTTATTATAAAAATAACGTTCAAATTGAAATTTGGAATCGCTTGAATTTGACTCGAAAATAAGCACAATACGAAAAGAGGAAGAAGAGAAACGTCATTCTCCATACAAAATGTATGGAATACCCGGGTATGCTGGTTGCCAACTTACGTGGTAAAGTTTAAAAAAAATCAAAATAAAATACTTACAGGCTGTTTAAAATTACAATTTATGCATCAAAAAATCATAAATTAAAAGTTGAGAGACTACGGAAAATTTCAGGTGAATAAAAGCAATGAATCAAAAGTTATTGCAGTTCGAAGTTGAAAAAAATACCCGGGTATCCAGTTGCCAACTTAAAGGTTAGGCCATCGCCACCAGTTCATGTGCAGTCATGTATGCGATGAAAAATCAGTTGTCAAAATGTGCTGCATGAACTAACCTGACAAACTTTCAGTAACGCGAAGTCCTCCTATCTTTTTTTGCACGCACGGGCCAGCAAATCTAAAAGAAATAATTCTTCAATTCCTGCTAAAACCGGCTCGCGTTTAGCTAGACTCGTGCGGTGAAGGTCGTCCCAGTCCTCCCAATTTGGGATTCACTGTAATGAACTGTTAAAGTTAGCAGCATTTGTGGAATTTGAAGAGCAAAATAAGAAGCAAAAAGGTTCTTCGTTTTCATCTTAGCGCGCCTCCGCGAGTCCGCAGGGCTGGGGTTACGTGCGTGTAGCTGTGTGCAGTGTGTGCATCTCGTTATCGAAGCAAGGAACCGGGGAGGGCTGGCCAGCGGAATCAAATTGTGTAGGTACCGCCATAGCAACTGTTTTGGGCTGCTGGTGGGTGTAAAGGCAACAGCATAAATCGATTGTTGACAAGCTGGATCATCCGCTTTCCTGAAGCTTCCGGAGCAAACCTTCTGGTGTGCAAACGACTGGCAGCTAACTTGATCAGAGTCGTCTTCACTTAGGTTACAAGCTGAACAACATCGATTCAAGCTATAGTTTTGTATAGGTTGCGTTCACTCCCCTTAATCAAATCACACAAGTGTGAATTATTTCAGCAAATTATTGTCAAAACGCTGTGTGGTTCAATTGATGCTGCTCTTTGGATAAGCAAGGGCACTTTGACAAATCAGCATCATGTCTTTCCATCCTCGTCCTCCGGGAACCACCATCGTTTCCCCTGGGATACCGTACATCGCTCCACCAATTGTACAGGTAAAAAATGATACATTAAAGAAGTCGATTATAAATACTATTCATCAGTGATAATATGAATACTAAATTACAGCAACCGATGATGCCTGCTATGAACCAGCCACCCCCGTCTAACCGAGGAGGGAGTTTCAGATCCGGGGCGACAATCGGGTCTCGTCCACAGATGTACAATAACAAACCACCACCCCAACCAGAACCCGTGTACGATGGTCCGATAGTGACCGTATTCGTAGGCAATATCAGCGAAAAGGTACCAGATCCCATGATAAAACAAATACTAGCAGCTTGCGGCACAGTGGTAAACTGGAAACGTGTATCAACCTTTGGATTCTGCGAATATGAGTAAGTATTCCAGACGATGGGCCAGTTGTTGATGAATGCTAATATTTCCTGATCTATGTTTCCAATCCTGTCCAACAGTCCTGCCGGGGGTGCACGTGCCGTGCGCTTGGTACACGACCTAGAGGTGGGAGGAAAAAAGCTGGTGGCCAAGGTGGATGCCAAGAATAAAGCGCTGCTTGATTCGTTCCGTGAGGATGAAAATAACGCTGAAACAACCAACGAAGTGTCGGAGAAGCGGGGCGATGATGATGCAATGGAAAGCATCAATCGCATACTGGAAGACTTCAAGGAAGAGCTGGCAGCGGCAGAGCAGCAACAGGAAGAAACTCAAGCCAAGCAGAAAAAGATGCTTCAAACGGTGGACATTGAAGACGGGAAGCGCGACATTATCAATAAAGAAATAGGCAAATTTCGCAAGTACACCGAAGAGGAGGAGCTGAAAAAAGAAAAAGAAAAGGAGCGCAAGAAGCGGGAGGAAAAGCGAACGGAGGAAAAACAACGACGTTCAGTATCACCCCGCAAGGACAAAAAACCTTCGAACTCGTCGAGACGGCGTAGCAGATCGAGATCCCGTGATCGTGAACGCGACCGTGAGCGGGAACGAGAGCAGCGTGAACGTGACAAGGAGCGTGAGCGTGAGCGCGAGCGAGAGCAGCGCGAACGGGAGCGCGAACGAGAACGTGAACGTGATTTAGAAAGGCAACGGGAACGGGAAAGGGAACGCGAACGGGAACGGGAACGAGAACGTGAACGTGAACGAGAGCGGGAAGATATCAAGGTGAACCGGAATCCTCGTGACATCCAGAAGGAGAAGGAAATAGAAGAGGAAGCTCGGGAACGGAAGAAAGCGGAGAAAAAGGCCCGTGATAAGGAGGCAGCGTACCAAGAACGGTTGCGCAACTGGGAGGCTCGTGAAAGGAGGAAGGCCAAGGATTACGAAAAGGAACGGGAGAAAGATCGATGCAAGGAAGAGGAACGTGAGCGGGAAGCGAAACGGCTGAAAGAGTTTCTTGAGGACTATGACGACGATCGTGATGATCCGAAGTACTATAAGTAAGTAATACTACAGACATATTTTGTTTTATGTTGCTTCTACTGACTTTTCACGTTTGATTTGTATTGCTTACCCAGGGGTCGTGAGCTACAGCGAAGACTTGCTGAACGAGTTCGTGAAGCAGACGCCGATTCCAAGGATCGCAACAAAGAACAGGAGGAGTTGGATGAATTGAAGAACAAAATATTCAGCGGAGAGTATGACAACCCGACGCTCGAGTTCGAGAAAGCCAAAAAGGAACGCGAGGATCTATACAAACCCAAGATTCTGATTGACGTAAATTTGGAACAATCGCAGCAGCGCGAACGGGAGCTGGAACGGGAGCGTATGCGGGAAATAGAGCGTCAGCGCGCGAAGGAACGCGAACGCATGAATAAAGAGCGCTACGTACTGGCACAAGCTTCGAGGGAACTTGCTTCGGTCGACGCTGAACCAATCGAATCGGACTCCAGTGGGCAGGATAACTTTAATTCACCTGCTGGAAGTGCTCTGCAGGCCGCGAATAGCAGTACTTCTAATGGGCCAGGTTCAGGCTCTGCCAGCATAATGGATGGAATGGCAAATAGCAATCATCACCACCATCACCACCATCATCCGCATCATCATCATCAGCACCACGGTCAACATAATGCAACGGAGCAACGCGTCGCGTCTGCTGGACAACATCCGCCTCATGCAGGTTCTGAAACGCGTGATTCGTTCGGACTGATGGGGCACGGTAGTGGAGGCACGGCTGCACACGGTGGTTCTGGAGGAATGCTGGATGATGATAGCTCTCGACACTCGATGCGATCGAACTCGCAGCACGGAATTCCCGAAAGTCCCGAAGCAAATAGTAACAGTGAGATGAACTCTATATCGGACAAATCGTCGCATCATCACCATCAGCAACTTCTGCCACAGCAATCAGCAGTAGGCCCAACGATCAGTCTAAATCTGAACGTGAATGCCAAAAAGAAAAAGCTTGAAATGAAGGACGTATTCAACAGCCTTGATGACGACACTGAGGAATCCAACGGACCGAAAAAACGAAAACTTGTACCATTAGGTAAGCACACGCTCCAAACTCACGATTGCCATAGCAACTTGTTATTGGTATTAATACTATCGTGTAATTTGTAACTTTCTACAGAGTACGAGGATGGACGGGGTCAAGCGGACACACCGATTGGAACGGCAAACAGTACACCGGCGGGTAGCGCGCCAAAATCATCGAAAGGCAAAAAAGATGATGCATCGAGCCGAGAAACTCAAAAATCGCAGGAAGAGAAGCGCAAAAATATTAAGAGTATTATCGACAAGATACCAACGGAGAAGAGCGATCTCTTTAATTATCCGCTCGATTGGAACGAAATCGATAGTACGATCGAGAAGAAGATTCGACCATGGATAAATAAAAAGATAATTGAGTATATAGGTGAACCGGAACCAACGCTGGTGGATTTCATCTGCTCCAAGGTGTTAGCCGGTAGCACTCCCCAGGGTATACTGGACGATGTTCAGATGGTAAGTAACACACGTTCGGAAGCAACATCGATCTATCATTTTCATTCTCCGTATTCTACTTTTTTGGTTACAGGTTCTCGACGAGGAGGCGGAGGTTTTCGTTGTGAAAATGTGGCGACTGCTGATCTATGAAGTGGAAGCAAAAAAAGTTGGTTTGGCGAAGTAGGCACTACCACCAAACACGCGCTAAGGGAAGAAAAAGGAAAAAAAATGCTAATGCAAATTTACGCAAAACTGCGTGACACCGTGCAGAAGCAGTTCACCCCGATGTGTACCCCCTACCTTTGACCGGTGAGTCAGTTGACAGCGGTCAGTGAAAACATTTTTTAGCTGGTGTATTTGGTTAGGTTAAGCGATTAGCGCTACGAAAATGTTCAACAAGGAGCGGTGAGGTGTATAAGGAAGGCGAGCTGATCGCATATAATAAACCTTGTTCCTAATAATTCCCCTGATTCCCTTTTTGATGATAAAGATGCATTCTATCCGCTGACAATTTTTAAGTAGATGCCCCCGCCAACTCAGAGGGACAGTTTTTTAAAACTAAAGTTGCGTTACTGAAGTGCGCTTCATAAGTTATAGAAAGTGTCAATTTTGTTTTATTGTGAAGCACTAAACTACCGGTCTCCTAGTTAAAAGCCTTCTACTATCATGATACTTTCTCTCAGCGCAGTTATTAGTGACTTTTGATGGCCATGCTTATGGTTTTGAACTACTTTAAAACATACACTTTACATTACTACGACACACATAATGAAAACTAAGTTGAATACGAATTTCGGCGCGTAACAAAATGATGGTTTGTTTGCTCTGCATACAATTGTAGGAAAGAATCTGTAATATGTACTAGTTAAAGCTAGTTAAAAGCATTGTAAACACGAAACATTGAAGGAATATTGCCACAAACCCTTAGAATTAATTTCAATTGAACTTTTTTTTTTAATTTCGTTGAACGATCATTCGTGTCAGGAAGCTTAAACCATTAACAAGATAACCGGACTCTAACTAGCTCGGAGTAACATAGGAACAATATTCAATGTTTTAACCTTACATGACTAACCCGCACCAGAGCTACCCCGAACAGGCGTGTAGCTATGACACATACGCAGAAAGTGTAAAGGAAACAATTATCTATTATAGTGCAAAACAAAAAGGCTTATATAAATACACACTCAGCCGAAGGCACCTATAAATAATGTCAGCAAAAACTGGGTTTCAATTCCTTTGTATTATTGATGTTTATGCACACATTTAAAATAGCTTCCATTTTACTACCAATGTTCAACCTAATTCGAATTCTTTTTTTCAGTGAATGAATGTATTATTTGTGGAGAACTACGCTATGAAGAGTTGTATGGGCTCTTTTGGCGGATGGCATGCGGGAAACTGCTACATGTAAGTAGATAATTGTTGTTTTCGGTTTCACATAAAGTTTTGAGAAACATTTTCAAACTGTACTTTTACATGATTTTGTACCATTTTCGAACTAAATTAATGGCATAGATTAATGATAGTATGAATTTTATTTTATGGGATATTATTTTTCGATTTCGATGGGTGTTTTTCCATCAGAACCAGGCCACGAAAAATCAACAATAAATTTCTCCACACGCTGCTAAGCTAACCTTCGAAAAAGTTATATGTGTTTGTAAGAGAAAGAAAGTAATTCCCTTCCTGTTCATGTATGAAAAAAATCATTATACTAAGTTAGGTGTATGTGTGTGCGTATATATTGCGTTTCTTCATGTGGTATGTAAATTAACAAATGTTTTTGTCATAAAATTCGCGCCACACACAAAGGTTCTAGTTTGATGGTGATTTATTAGAAGGTAACTTAAGAATGACCCGTGAAGTGCTCATCGAGCTGCTCTTTTCCATTTTTTTTTTATTTTTCGTGGCGATCTCTCCATGATGGATGTTGCCTGTTCGACTAGTTCTGTTGGAACAGGAGCTGGTTCGTCCTGGTCCGGCTGGTTCGACCATTGAACCGTTGTTGATTTCGGCTTTATCTTATGATAAATCTTCGGTTTAGAGTTGCTCTGGCTAACAGTTAATGCTTCTTGATACTGCGATAAAGCATCTCTGTAAATTTCGGTTGAAGAAACTCGAGTTAGAAATTGTAGCCCGAAATTGTAGACGAAGATCCATAGTGGGCTGGGCTGGTCAGCAGACTGTTTTGCGCAACTTGAGCAGAATGGCTTGTGATCGTATCAGCCGTTGATGACCATCAAGAAAAACATTTTTATTTACGGATCCGATCTTTTTAATAACGGTGCCAAGTTCCCATTGCTTGGGAACCCTTGGCCCAACAGTTGGCTCGATGAACTTTTGCGTACTTCGGGCTTGAAACTTCTCTTGACAGCCCCTTGTTTGCTTTTTAAAAGCATGGTTCGGCATCATCCTGTTCGGTCCTATTGTGTTGCCATCTTCACTTATGGTTGGTCGTAACACTGACAAAATAGTGCGAAAAGGTCTGCTAAACATAATTTATTTCGGGGATTTTCCGCTCAAGTTCTGGTAGACATGGAGCGGCACACTTGCACGAATGTGAGTGATGCTTCTTCCAGCGTTTCTCCACCCAATACCCAGTTCCCACAGGATTATTGGAACACTATGGAGAATACTAAATAAGAGAAACATTGGTTGGGTGTAAAAGCAACTCGATGAGGCGCTCACGGTTCATTTTTAAATTGTCTTCTAATAAACCACCATCAAACTAGAACATTTGTATTACGGTCCGACGTAATTGGACATAAGGGAAGGTAGGTAAAGACAAACACTGTGGGTAAGATGAACGCTTCTCATAAATACACGATAAAATAAATTATCGAATAATCCAACAATGCAGCATACAAACTGAAAGTAAAACAACGCGTTTGAGAACATATTTAAGCTCTGTATATTGCATTGTTTATACTTTCGGAAGTTTAATCACATGAATGATGAGTTGTCGTGATTATTAACCAAAAAACTTTCCACATAATGAGGATGAAAGCAATAAAAATCTAGTTTTCTGGTGGTATATTCATCCTGACGCCGAAGCGGGAAAGACCGACATCGAATTTATTGATTTATTTTACTTCTTTTATCAATTGGTAATGAATATATTTCATTTGATACCTTAAATAAGGGTATTCCGAAGATATAAACCATCCAACAACTAGCGAAAGCATTGAAATAAGCGAGAAATGATCCACCGATCAAACTCTTGCGTTGTGCTGTTATACGCTCGATGCTGATTAGGCACTTCACGAAACCCAATACCTTGCCTCGACATGGACCACTGTAATCAACAAAGAGAAGAGGTATTGATATGATGGGATCGTTCATCGTTCAGGAATAGAAGAGGGATTCTATGAGATTACAACGATTAAAATTTTTAATAATATCAAATATAAAAATAATTAAAAGTCTAATTTTG
The DNA here is from genome assembly GCF_017562075.2 of Anopheles merus. Lineage (NCBI taxonomy): Eukaryota > Metazoa > Arthropoda > Insecta > Diptera > Culicidae > Anopheles > Anopheles merus. The sequence continues at coordinate 55,722,313 of NC_054082.1, forward strand.
ACATGGTGGAAGAAACGGCCTTGACCTTGATTAACAAAAGTCCATCAAGCATGCTAGGGTCGCGGACTTGAGTACTTTCCTAAAGGGTCTAGTAGTTTCCATGTAGTCTAGTACTTGACTGTTGTTCAGTAAACTAGAGCAACATCAGCTGTTAATGTCTGATATTTTAATAATGCTTCAGGTTCTGAATTCTACGATATCTTAGAAGCGGCGCTTACGATTCCTATATTCACGGTTAAATGAACCGTCGCTGCTATTGGCCAAGAATTGGTTTATATTCGTACCAGGACGTGGAAAGCAATAGGATATGTCAAAAGGATATGGATAGGATATGTCAAAACTTTAAAAATGTACATACACTTATAAGTTTCAACACATTTTCTAATATAAATCATGTCTGTAAGATAAGGTATGCACATTTTCCTGGTCGCTGTATATCCCTAGATTTTCATCATTTTTGTTAATCTGTCCGTTTTTACTCGTTTTAATGTGTCTTGGGCCGGTCTCGTGGTACAGTCGTACGACTTAAGAACATGTCGGTCATGGGTTCAAGCCTCGAATTAACCGTGCCTCCATACGTAGGACTTGACTATCCAGCTAACGGGGTAAATCAATAATTCATTGAAAGCCAAGCCCATTAGTAGTGTTATTGGGGCAAGCCTTAACCGGCCACGGTTGTTGTGCCATATAAGAAGAAATACGTTTTTTACCTTACCTACCTTCCCGTATCATTTTGGCGACGAGGATGAGATCGAATAAGATTGGTAGGTGTACACAAACATAATTACTGGTAGTTTACGAAATAAGCAAATATGCTTCGCCTTTATTAATCTAAATCTTGCGCATTGGCGTAGTTGAGGCCAAGGTAAATGCAATACATGCAGCTATTGCAGTAATTCCCATTCTAGTCGTTCCATGGCTTTATACCGTAGTTGTGATCACTGTTAATTTTTTTTCTTTTTTTTTAAATAAGCCCATACACATTTAAACGGAATGTCACGGTAATTATCTACCTCCGATACACGCTTGATACAACACCGTCGTCTCCACATTTATCTCATAATATCCTCGTAATAGATAGGGTGAAGCTTTTATGTGAAATGTCGTACTATTGAACACGAACAGTAAAATACCTGTTAACACTAAAAGCGATGAGTTACGTTTAATGTTTTAATGTGCGCCTTTAAAGCGCTTTTTTTATAACGTTCAAAGCGCCAATGAGGTGACCGGATGAGAATGTATAGATGAGATACTAACAGGAATATAAATTACAATTTCCTGAACCAGCAGAACCAACTGAATCTATTATTGATATAAATCCATATTCGCGAAGAAGATATACTATGCATCTTTTCCTCACTAACCCATATATTGATAAGTCGCAGAAACGGGCTCAAGAATACGCCCGCGTCTGTCTTGAATGGATATCTTCTGTATATGGCAAGAACGACACATAAGTCTACCTTCGTAGGGGTAGCACCGTTTATCCGACTCATCCGTCAACTGCATACCGCACTCTTCACAGATGTAACAATCGACATGAAAATCTTTATCCATCGCCACGACGCGTACGGTGTCCTCCGTACCCTCCATCGGGGTGATACCTAAAATGATAAACATTAAAACACATGTTGATGTGAGGAATGACTCGAAGGATCCTGCCACCAATCATACATGGATGGAGATCCATTATTATCACTCACCTTTACCGCAACTCGCACATTTCGGCGCAAACATACTATGATAATCATTGACACAATAAATCTTGTTGTCTACGTCCACCGTGAAGGGTACGCCATCCAGACATTCATTACACACGCAACACCGGAAGCATCCTGGGTGATAGGATTTTCCCATCGCTTGAAGTATCTGCAATCACACATAACACGATCAATGCACTCATATCGCTCAAGTTACATCACAATGAATGAGTATCGTGCTTTCATTACTTACCATCTCCATGATCAAATGGCCACATATTGCACATTTCTCAGCCGTTTGCTGGAATCCAGAGTACTGCAAATGAGAATGAATGCGCGTAAGAATTGTAATTGTAAACAGACACTTCCATGCGTTCCGAATGAATGCTTACCATGTAGTCTTCCTCACAATAAACACGCCCATGCACGTTGTAGAACGCTTTACCACGCAAAGCCCGTCCGCAGGAGCAACAGATAAAGCAGTTGGTATGGTAGAGATTTCCCATTGCTTGGCAAGCTGCCCCGGCACCGGTTACTTTCTCTTTGCATGTATGACAAATGCCGAAATATTCACCCTGCTCCTCATTCTTTTCCATCTCTTCTTCTAGTTGACGAGTCAACTCCTCAATCTTTCGCTCAGCCTCCGTCGGTCCTGTGGGTCTTGGTGGTGTGACGTTGTATGGGAGTAGATTTTTTGTCAATCCTTTTGCTGCGGAAAGAATAATAACGTAAAGCAATATTCAGAACAAGTGATGTACGAACACTGATGCTGGAGCAAAGTAAAAAATCAAGGCATCTTACGCTTTCCTGAGCCCGACCCTGTACTCAATTGCGAAGGTGTCGGAGAAACGGCTCCTCTCAATCCCATGCCCATCCCCCGGCCATCGATGAACTTCCATTTGCCGTCAATTTACTTCCAAGAGCATTGTTCGAAGAGGCTGACACGGTCCCTTTCCCTTGGTTATTCGATAATTGATTCTTTGCTATTTCCATTTCTTGAAGCGTTGCATACTGCCGTTCTTGGCCCACCTGCACCGGCATAGCAGCAGTGGTGGAACCTGCGACAACGCCAGCTGGAGTTGTTGTACTTGGCGGTGATGTTAGGGGGCTTGTTTTGATCGACTGTAAAGTGCTGTTCCCAGAGTTGTTATATTTGGAGCCGCTAGTCATGCAGACGTAATCCGATCCGTTGATATCCTCGACAAAACTTTTGTTGAGCGAGCTTGAACCAGAGATGGAGCTGCTGCGCGACGGCGACTTGTTGTTTTTCTGTTGTGTCTTTAGGGCTTCCGTAGACTTGGGGGGCTGTAGAAAAAAAAATATATTCACAATTATTACTGCCAGTCCGGCGTTGTTGGGCAATTTAATGCTACATACCAATGACGGTGCACTCGATGCACCAAGTTTGGGTGATTTCTGATAGTCGTAGGGCAGTGCTGCAGATGCCGGAACTCCAGTTGCGTGATATTTTACGTTCGGCAATTGGACCGGTTGCGGTTGTTGAGCAATTTTAACAGATATGCTACTGTTTGTCGGCGAGTGCTGGTATTGCTGTTGCTGTGGATGATGATGATACATAGCGGCTGCTGCATTATGCATAGGTCCGGCAGTTGCGGCAGCATTTGCACTTGTTCTGTAGCTATTCGAATTCACATTTGTCGTTTCATAGATGGGCTGGGACAGCTGGTCTGAGGAATGCTGATACTGTTGATGCGGCATTTGCTGCTGCTGTTGCTGGTGCTGCTGCTGGTGTGATATTGCATTAGGGCTTGGAGTTGTGCCATCGGGACGCTGGTGATAATATACCTGCATGGATCCTTTGGTTGCCTGCGGCTGTGCCTGCTGTCCCGCTGAAGGTGGTGACTGCAAGTTTTCATAGATTGGCGGCTGTTCGGCACTCGTTACTTCCGGAGGCTGCGGAGTGTGTGCATATCGGCCAGCCATATTCATCATTCCTGGATGTTCCCGTCCGGCCATCACAACGCCGTTCGGCAATATATACGATTGGCCTGCCGTACCCACCGGAACCTGTGGTTGGGCCTTTGTGTTGTGCGATTCGAACTTTCGATGTTCGTACAAGTGTGCATCAAATGACTGTTGTTGTAATTGTTGCTGCTGCGTAGCTGTCGGATAGCAGTCTATGTTCTCGTATACCGTTTGATAACGCGAATCGTAATAATGTTGCGGTTGCACCGACCCTACTGAGGAGCTGCTTGTCCTAGGAATGGTTCCACCGCCACCACCTCCGCTGCCAGAGTGATGGGATGAGTTGCTCATCGAATGGGTGGGGCTGTTATTGACCCTGTACTGATAACTGCCACCACTGGTACTGACACTGTTGGCTCCGCCACCTGCCATCGCAGATGTGCTCGAGACCGTAGCATGCGCACTGTTGTTCTGCTGCACGGGAAACTTGCTCCCACCAGCGGCCGCAGCAAGCATCTGATTCTGATACCGATCGTACATACGGTAGTCATTCATGTTCACCATTGTGGCCATCGATACGGCCACAGTTGCACCATTACTACCCGGCGCAGCTCCCATAGCCGATGCGGTCGAAGTCACCATACCGTAGACACTGCTGTCGGAATTAGAATCCTGCCCACCGCCACTACCAGAAAGGTTGGCTCGTGATAGGGCACTGATCATTTTTCCACCACCAGCAGCACCACCACTGCCACCACTTCCGTCAGCTTCCAAACGCATTTGGTGCATACGAGCAATCAGCGCTGCGTCCGGATTTTGGGAATGCATCTGATTCGACATTGTGAAACGCAGCCCCGATTGGCCTTTTATTGTTTACCAAAACTATGAGGTAAAGAACTTTTTTCGTACTGATTCGTTGTTGCTATTTCGAACTCACGAGCTTAGAAAAGTGTGCGTAATGAATCACTTATCAATAATACTGATCACTTATTTTTGTAGCATTGATATTTATTTTACAAGATCACCGTACATTATTGCTTATTCTTTTTCTGCCAAACATTCTACCTGCATTCTAACATCCATTACCAGCAAATGTTGCTTGTGAGTTTTGCACTGTTTTTTCTTCTGTCTCAAAAATTTCACACACACTCCCGATCTGCTTGACGCTGTCACATCCAAGCAGTAAATGTGGCCAGATTATTTTGGCACATTTCGGTAGGAGCACCAACATTTTATCTGTAGTTTTCGGTAGGTTAAAACTCGAAACTCCGTTAAAAAAAGAATATGCATCCTTTATCTAGGATATGGATTAGATTTGGTTAAGCGGTTACACAAATGAAGGTCTTTCTGAAGTGTCGATCTGAAAATTGTACTAGGAATTCTAAGCCAAAGAAGGACTAAGATGCTCATTTTTTTCTTCTCAGTGGTGGCAAGTTCTTTTTCTCGGGGCTCCACGCGACCGCTTAGGGCCGCAGCAGTGCTCCATTGGATACGATTTTATCGTACGTGCTTAGTACGACGTGATTTGATTTTCGCTGGATTATTTAAACTGTTCTGATTATTTGGCTGAGTCTTATAGTTCAATGATTAAAAAAGTTGAGATTCTTTCCTTCATATATACATTGGTATTTCTGGTCACTTTGCCCACAGGTCAAGGCGAGCTTTTTGGCGGCCACCGTCGCAAAACCGTCGCAAAATGTCAAAATCGACGTCACAAGTACTTAAAAACGACGTCGCCAGCGAGGGAAAAATCAATTAATTTAATTTAATCAATTATTTTAATGATCAATTTCGTTTTAAGCTTTAACCACCGACAGCGAGATTCAACATAAAATTTAAATGATTTTCTCTGACGAGTAATTGCCGGAATCCACACAACTGACATTTTTTACTTATTATGAACATTAAATTTTAACGGATAAAATTTTGAATTCAAAACGCATGTAGCATTTTTCAAGGCAAACAAACGTGCATCAGCGCGATAAGGCAGCGGTAATCGCTGATGCGGGCGTGCGAGCGATTTCTGAAAATGTATGGAATTTGACAATCAAAACATTTTGATTTTTTCGCACACACGCCCGCAGTAGCGATTACCGCCGCCTAAGTAACAAATGAGAATAGCGATCCTTGAAACAGCATTCCAAGCGCCACAGATTAAGCTTAAATGACTGGAAAATCAAATATTTGTGTTGTGCAGACGTGGAAAATCGGTAGTTTTAGGGCGATCATCTGTGAATCGGTAGGCATATAAAAAATCGGTAGGAATACAGATAAATCGGTATTTCTGGTCACTCTGGCTGCCACATAAACCCGATGAATAAGACGTTTGAGCCCCAAACGCTTGAGCGAGCTCACTATAGTGAGCGGAAGAGCTTGAGCTTCTCACGAACTAAAAGCTACAAACATGTTTGTTTTAAAAAGATATACGGCCGTATCGGGGTGGTCGTTCGTTCCTGGGAATGTTCGCCGCGACGCTCATTTTCACTCATTTCATAGACCTCTATGATCAAAAATTAGAAAACTGTCTAGGTTTTGTTCTGCCCATTCTAGTGGTACAACCCTGTCCACTCATGAGCGACGAACGACCACCCCGATACGGCCGTTTATAATGCGCGCCTTTACGTATTTTAATACAATATAAAAAATAACACATAAAAGGATGAAAGGTACAACGAATTATTTTTTCACGGTTTGTAGTTGCATTGACTCAGCTTGAAAAAAATGTATTTAATTTCATGCATTGCATACATTCTTTAGGAATTGTGAGCGTTGATTATCTTGAATTATAATTCAGCAATACTATGTTCAGATTATTGGATTCTGTTTTTTTTTTCAAGAATATCCCTGAGCACATCATCCTTAATGATCAGTTATTTCCTAACAGCACAAATTATTATTTCCTAAGCACAAAAAGTGTCAAAAATGCTGATTTTCTTTTATGATCCGTGTTGGCCACGAAGGACATTTGCATTCCCTTACACAAACAGAGATCGAGCTTTCTATCAAATCAATGCTACGGAAAGCATATTGTATTAACATTTAGAACATTTGGCCGGTCTCATGGTACAGTCGTCAACTCGTACGACTTAACAACATGCCCGTCATGGGTTCAAGCCCCAAATAGACCGTGCCGCCATACGTAGGACTGACTATCCTGCTATGGGGGGAAATCAATAAGTCACTGAAAGCCAACCCCACAAGTGGGTTGGCAGGCCTTGACCGGCATCCGTTGTTGAGCCAAAGAAGAAGAAGAAGATTAACATTTAGAATGGATTTTTATGTATTGCTGTACAAATCTTTGCAATAATAAAATACGCAGGAAGAACTAGTGAAACATTACAGAAAAACTACCTTCCAAGACATCGCCAAAAACAATGAGAGAACAATAATACATCATACGTATAAAAAAAAAAATTATGATGCTTCTTGCGTTTCACTTTTTAGATTGTTTCAAAAAACAAAGCTATTTCAGATCAATTTGGCAACAATGTATCGAGTAAACGAAACAATATTTGAACGAAAATACAGAAGTCTCTAATAGGATTGTATAATACCGGTTTCGTTTTTGTTCGTGTAGTTCGTGGTTATGTTTAACACTTTTCCGTTTGACTCAGATTACTGGCACTAAGTTTTAATCAATCAATCACTTCATATTAATCATCAAAATAATCAATATTAATAACAAAATTTGCTAAGCAACATGGCAGTTCCGTCACTACTGAATTAGAAAAAAACAAAATTAAAATAAAGTCACGAAGTATTCCATATTTTACTACACGTTGACTATACAGTGGGACCCCTCATAACAAGTTTTATCCGTTCCAGTGACTCACGCGCTACACGAAATAATCGTTATGTCTCCTCATTTCCATGCAATTTACATGAAAAGTGAAATAATTGGTTCCAGGATCGCAAATGTGCTGATAAAAAGGGTAAATACGAGCAATGTTCTCATTATTAGTTACGGGAAGATTCGTATAGTTCACTATTTCTTTGTCATTTGGGTCCTTTCCGTTTTAAGTTCGTAGGATGAAATTTTAGCCTGTCAGCTGTTTGCATTGTATAGCAGTTTTCGAGCAGCTATCTAAGTAGGTATAATATACAGGTGGGCTTATCCCAAGGTGTATGAATTTAGAAGGCTGATTTTTATCGCTTCTGTTGGTGAATGAAGATTTTAAGAGTGTTTTGAGTATTCGTCAAGCCTCCAGAAAGCTTGTTTGAACGAAAGTTTTTACCCATCCTGTCAAAAAGTGATATTCAAATTTGGTTTGAAAAACATGCTATGAGACCACCTGGACTACATACACTTTGATTCTAGATTCCACCACGTGATCTCTTTAATGCGCCTTGGGGTAAATGTAAACAACACCGTGTTTTCGAGCAGGTACTCGAATCTAATCCGAGCTTTGAGGCTAGAATAATCTAGACTGAAAATTGTAGACTAGTTTTTTGTGTGGTTTTGTATGGAGTGTTTACATGATTTCAGCCTCCAACTGTCAAACTCCATACAAAAAACTAACTAGAATCGTGAAAGGCCCCATTATTGGAAAAGTTATCGGTTGTTTAAGTATTTTCTTTAAAATTGTCTAAAAATATCGTATTGCGAACGATATATTTTGTTTTGTGTCTAGGAAGAGTTTGTTGATAACAATTGGCAGGGAAACTCTCCCCGATCGTGAACAAGTAGATACAGTAAATCACGCTAGAAACTCGCAATAAATTTATATTAAACTATGCTTAGTATCGAAGCTATCATTTGACTGAGCGATAATTAAAATTAAAGAACTGTCCAATGTTTACCGATCTTGATTTCAGACCCGCTCCCAAAAAAACGTATCCCCAAAACGAAATATTTTGCTCGTAATGCGAGATTTTACTCGTTAAGAGAGGTATTAGTTGAGCATATTGATTTGCTAGTTATACGAATAGTTATGAGGCGTTCTACTGTATAGTCCTTTAGATGTCGTAAGAGTTTTGAACTATGAAGTCATAGTGACTTTATTCAATACTGTGGTACGACGTTAAAAAAAATCAAAATTTACCTAAAATTGGCCCAAGTTAGTTAAGACTGGACTGGATCATATTACGATTGGGAAGGTGAGCAAACTATTTTACTTTTGTTTTTATCCCAACAAAATCCCCGGTATGTATGTAATTATTAAATTATTATAAGAGATTAGCTATAATATAAGAAAATTATAGCTTGTTTACCCATTGCTTTGTACAATCATATTTGACGGCAAATGTTCTGTGCTAAAGCAAAGCTTCCTTATTTTACTCGTACTATAATTGCTGTGGTTCATTATGCTCACTGCCTACATTTACTGATGCTGGAGGCTTTTTTGTTATCAATTTTCTAGTTAGAATTGTGTGTGCTCTCTTGGCAAAATTGTCGTTACCCTAAAGCTCTGTGCCTAAGAGAAGATAAACAATTGGCCAATTAGACATGTTCAATTATTTGGATTTACATCTTCCGTGATTGTTCTCTGCTAATTGTAAATTGTGCTGGTGTTTGCTGAAGATGTGTTGAGTTAAAAATATTCCATTCGTGTTTGAAGAAATAAATGCTTTGTGTAAGCGATTTCGACAAAAAAAAAAACAAAAAAACCTTATTCATTTATATTATTCCTGCAAGATGATCATCGTTGGAAGAAGGCTCACAGCGGTGGATGACATTGACTTGAATTGAAGAAGGTGAAGCGAATACAAATGTTCCACGCATCATGACCCATCAACCAGTGAAGATTTCATTATCTTAGAATACTTTGGTGTAGTGTGGAATAGAGGAAAAAAGACGCATTTTCAAGCGTGTGGTCGCTTGTATCCGGTCTGTGTGATCATTAATTCATTTATTATTGTAAAAAATGTTTTGTCTTGAAGAACCATTTGCTGGCGATCGTTTGCTGTTTCTATTTTAAACCCGAACAAAGACATTGATCCGCTTCGCATCCTATACCACTCTAAATCTCGTAACATTTTTATTTTTCAAGTATCGTTCAGTGTAGCTGATTTTATTATTTCATGTAGTTTGAACTGTATTGTATGGCGCAAGCAGTGAAATTTTCATTACGAACATTTCCTGCTCGTTTAGCCTTTGTAAAGGATGTTAATTTTTCAATCGATTCTGAGAGAACGATGAAGAAATGTCTACATAAATAGCTAGCCATTGCTTGCGAGTGCTCTGGATTATTGAGGGTCCAGTGCTACTTATCACGTTCGATCATGACTTGTCAAAACATCGATCATGTGCCGTCATCCTTCATGGTTGTTTGCCAGTTGCCTAAGAAAGCCGACTTGTGCCCGTAGACCTTCGCGCGCTAATATTGACTGCCTTTCTCTGCCCTTAAAAACTATATATTCTGGGTTATCATTTGGGAGGTTTTTAGCGAACGGGTTAGCCGTTAGGAAATCATGTTGAACTTTGCAATATCGAACCTCGTTTTGTGTGGGAACGTACTACTAGCGACGACAGGTGTTTCGGTTATTTTGACTGAAATGTGTTCATATTTTGTTAGTCTTTTTTGTTAGTTACGGCACACTAGCAATTAAAACAAGATGAGTTCATTTTATGAAATCGATTTCTTGTGCAAGAGTGTTCCACAGTGTATGTGTCTTTCTGGTTGAAAGATGATTGTAACAAGCTGTGCGTGACGCGTGAGAGGTGCAAGAAGTTAATTTATGAGACAGAAAATGAACAATAAAGCAAAATACAAAAGAGAGTGTGTATGGGATTATTAATCTTAAGTTAAATAACTGTTGTTTCTAGCTAACAAAGATCATTTTAGATCGGTTTATAGATCAATTAAATTACGCGTTTAATAGGATAAAGATGTTTACCTACACGAGATTTCAATTAAACCCATTAGAGGTGACGCAGTCTGATGCCGCGACGCAGACAACAAAAGTATTCAAACGCTTTTATGGTGGAAACATTGACAAACGTACATCCGGCTGGACGATATTTCCAAGGCCTTGAGCGTATGCATTGATCCATATTGTATGTTTTGAGCTAAATAAAGATACAGTTTGAATATTGATAAATAGTGACGAAAAATTTGCGTCAGATTGTTACATTGAATATTTGTTGGTATATCGTTACTTCTACATTACATTCACTCCTAAAGCAACACAAAGTCAATGTGCACAATCATACGATTATGAGCCATTGTTATTGATGCTGAGAAACCTGCTTTTCCACTACGAAAAATCCCCAATCCGATCGGGATTACAAGGCGCGTTAGACTGTTTAATCAATGTGACGTCACAGTACTGAAATGCTGAACGAGTCATGCCCGTATCGTCTTCGTCTCTTCTCGGATCGTGAAATGAAATATCATTTTCTGTCCAATGCCGCTTGTATGCCCGGGCTTTACTTCGTAAAAATTTGCATATTTTTTGAAAATCCTACCACTACCATTTGCATATTCTAATAAGTTTGTACAGTTATATTCTATGTCCTGCTTACTTCGCTTCCTTTTCTACGATGGTGGAACCGGCATGGAACGGCAGTGGGTAGGTTTGCCTACCACCAGCCTCACAGACGATGGCCATAAAGTCAGCGTCGTTCGGTTGGTCGCGAATGTTGCGTGTAGTTGTGCACGTATTGCATTGTTTGTGTGGGCCCTGTTCACAAGAAACAGTCAGGGCTGGGTACCGGCAACGATCGGTTCAAACCTCGGCGCAGTATCGAACGGATCGCGCACAGAACAACAGCTGAATCGCAAGCGGAACGCGCAATTATTGCATTCGATCGTCGTCGATCGATCGTTGGAAAGTGTGTCCTCTACTTTTGGAGATCGGTCAATCAAGCGGCGGGTGATCGTTGTGGTGGATTTAGTTAAAGGTTACCGAGTGCTACTATCTGGAGAGTGTTGCAATATATCGAATAAAAGAAGAAAAAAGCAACCAACGCGATTGATCGGAACTGACCACATGAACTCTATTTCGAATTGGCAAACGAGCACGTGTTTATGAGTGAATGTTGATGTAAGTGAGATTGTATGAAAGCAGATAGTTTTATTTATTGCCTTTGCTATTACACAAACCCCTAAAAGCAACTTCCAGCTAGTCCGTGTTTGACGGTCAAAAGTGTAGGGGAAAGTGTTTGGAAGGACAGGCCTGCATGGTTCAGCGATTCGTCCAGCAGGGCGACTACTGCTCGTGCCGAGTAGCATCACCCGAAAACGCGATGCCATTCACTGGTGGCCGGCTCTTGCTAGCCGATTACTGATTGTGTGCGAGCGGTGCAGCGGGGTGGTAGCTTCGCATTTTTTAAGTTGCCTCACCGGTGCACCGGTTTCCGCAAGAATACGGTGGTACGGTGCGTGTGCATTTTACAGCGTCCGCGTGTAGGAGAGAACAACAAGAGAACAAGAGACTGGAGGACGCGAGGCGACAAGAACGAAACTGGTTCGATCGTTGGGTGGCTGCAAAAGAGAGATCGCGTTCGAAACCGCGTGGATAACTGCGGCGATCGTGGCAAATGCAGCATTACCAGTAACGTGTGTGTCGTTGCTTGATCGAACCCCACGATCGTTCTAAGTGGCAGTCTGGACGATCCGGAGCTTTTGTTTTCGGTGTTACTTATTGATGATGTTAGCTGTTACCTATATTACCTGTATTACCTTTAATTACACAGGGAAACTGCAGAAATGTAGGCCATTCGGTTTGTGTGAACAGAATGTGTACAGAATATACCAAATCTGTTGTCAGACTGTACATGCTATGGCAAGTGAATTTAATAAGAACAGATCTTATTTACACTGTTTGTTTATCGACTAGATCGACTAGATTTGTGTACGACACACGGCGTACACAAATTATTACACGCACCATTAACGTTGGTGATCGACAAGGTTACAAGGTGGTGCGTGGTGCATGACGTTTGCGCGTACAGCATTTTCGGAAGTTGGCTGCCGTGCCTGGGGGTGTAGTGGAATTGTAATTAAACGCGTGTGCGCACATTTGAACCGGTTGGAAGTGAGGCAGTGGTGCATGTGTGTATGGCATTTTGGTTACATTTCTGTGTGGGGAGGGAACGCAATTGTGTTTCCCATGAATGAAAATCGAAACATGCATTACAATTTGCATGCACCCTAGCTGGGTGTCTACAATTCAGAACCCATTGGCGGTAGAAGTAGAAAGCGCACTCCGCGCAGTCGGCAACGGGTGGGGAGACGCCAATCATGAGTGATTTGATGGTGTTTTGTGGTTTTGGTGAGATTTTATTGGCGTATTGTAAGGCGCAGTACAACCGCAGGGTGCAATTGCATCTTTCCAAGCACATGGTAGCATTGAACGGTTGGGCTTTTATGGGGTCACTATCTTAGCACGTTCTCGGTGAGTGGTTTTTAAGGATGTTTTGCACGACGTCTGCATCACCACGGCAATTAAATGGTGCTCAAAGTGAAATGAAAGAAACCAAACGTTAAACTGGGTGTGACAAAATTAAGCGCTAGAGTGCATTTCTCCCTATCATGAGAATGATATTTAATGAAGTTGCGTTTAACACAACGCACTTCCTTGGACCAGTGGACCAAAGGTTGGTTGCAAAGGTGCGATTATTTGTCAATTCATTGCATTTTAAGTACAATCGTTCGCTTCTTTTTAATGATGGATTTATGAAACGTTGGTTAAACAATGCACTTCTGCAACAAAATTAGTAGACGAACACTTGATACATTTTAAGCAAACCTTACACCAATCTTTGATCGCACTTACCGTTCTGCGGTTAGTTTATTGTTGTGAAAAACCGGTTATCACCCAAACTGAAACCTTCCACTGCTCCGTAGTACACCCTTGGGCGGTATGTTAGCTACTACTAGAAACAAAATATACAAGGCAGTGAATTGATAACACGTTTGTTAGCCTCCACTAGTGACGTAGGCCAATGGTACATGCAGCGTGTTCTGGCCACGCAGCGCCACCGAACCGTAACCGGCATGGTGTACAACCGGGTTTTTGGGTGTGTTATCATGTTTCCGGGGGCACGGTATGCACCTAAGACACTTTTCCACACCTTTGCGAATGGTTTTAGCACCTGGCAAAGCGCTAATGATGAGACTGAGCACGCACGCACTCACGCTAGTATGGTCGACGAACCGTGAATATGAGTTCATAAGTTCGATTCGATTCTACTTCGCAACCACATCCCGTACCCATCCTTCCGCACCTACCGCCAATCGCGATTCGTTAATGATGCGAGGAATTTGAAGTTTACAGTTGAACGATCGTGTGATCTGTTGACTGACAAGACGATCTCCTGCCGGACAATATCTTTCATGCTTCAGGGGCATCGGGTGTAGCACAACCCGCTGGGGGTTGTGCGCGTGCCGCGGATTAGACAAACTTGTTTCGCTACAACATACAAGGACAATCGCAACCGACGGTGGGCCTGTCTCCCGGAGCAGGGCTTGATCCTTGTACAAGATTGGCCGGCGTGGCTTCGCGAAAGGAAATTACGTAATTCAGGTTAATCTGTTTCTTCCGATGGTGCGTGCGTGTCACTGGCGGTTCGATTGTGTTTCGTTGCTTCCTCGTTTTCGTCGTCCGGTTACGAATTCATATCAAAACCATTACCTCACACATTTTCGAATTATTTATATACGTACATGAGTAAAGCGGGAATTGAATCAGTTCGTGGTTAGCTTTGCATAGAGTAACACTAAGCTCGTCAGTGTCTAATCGATCTCTTCACAGTAAGCGGCACAGAGATGGCAGCCCGATCGCTATTAGCACTGCAGTTGCTACTAGTTCTGCAGCTTCATCTTGCCTGGGGACAATACTTCGGCCAGCAGCTTAAGGGTGTGCTTCAATGGAAGGCAGCCGACTTTGCCTTTCCTACGCCACAGGAGCGTCAAGAGGCACTGGCATCAGGACGATACGTTCCAGAGAACTGCATACCGCTCGACATGGATGTAGATTATTCTAGTAAGTGTGGTAGTAATTTAAACATGCAGCCGAGTTATAATAGCTATAATTTATTGTCTTCATATTCAACGTTTACGTTTAGATCCCGCTCGATCGCGTTTGTTTGTGACCATTCCGCGATTTGTAGAGGGCATCCCGTACACACTTGGGCGTGTGAGCCGCGTTCAAGGTCCTTCTGGTCCGCTGATTGAGCCCTTTCCCAACGCAGCAATACAGGCAAGACCTGAGACCAACAACTGCCAAGGAATTGTGTCCGTGTTCCGTATTAAGGTGTGTTCGACTGTAAATTAAAATCATATTTAGTTGCCTATCATTTACATACCTGCACAAATTCCACCGCTCAGATCGACGAATGTAACCGTATGTGGGTGCTCGATACGGGAAAGATTGGCGAAAAACGCATCTGTCTGCCGCAGCTGGTAGTGATTGACATGAAGACGGATAAAATCATCCATCGCTATCAAATACCGGCCGATCAGCTCGTGTGTGAACTGTCGCTGTTGGTAAACTTGGTACGTTACTATCGTAGACTGCACTGTTTCGAATATCCAATAACAGATAATTTACATTCAATCTGAAGCTTGTAGACGTACAGGACCCATCACCGCTTGGATCGTGCAAGAATACGAAAGTATACATGGCGGATGTCACTGCCCCGGCGATGATCGTGTACGATATGCCACGAGGCAAATCATGGCGCATAACGAACAAACAAATGCATCCCAACCCAGACCACGGTACCTTCACCATCTCCAACGAGAGCTTCGATCTGATGGACGGCATGGTGGCAATGGCATTGTCTCCGCGCATACCAACGGACAATGTGGTATTTCAATCAAACTACGGTACAAACTGGCGCCCGTCCAATGACCGATTGCTATACTTCCATGCGCTGGCATCAGTGACAGAGAATGCAGTGCGCACCTCCGTGCTGCACAATGACACCATTTGGGAGGAAGACGTCGAAGCAATGCCACGAGCCTTCCGCCCAATTGGCGTAC
The DNA here is from genome assembly GCF_017562075.2 of Anopheles merus. Classification (NCBI taxonomy): domain Eukaryota; kingdom Metazoa; phylum Arthropoda; class Insecta; order Diptera; family Culicidae; genus Anopheles; species Anopheles merus. Next base: position 55,737,869 of record NC_054082.1, read on the forward strand.
GCCCGTCGCAGGCGGTAGCAGAGGCCATGGACAGCAATGGAAATTTATTCTTTGGATTGGTTGGTCAGAATGCGATCGCGTGCTGGGACTCGACAACGCCTTACAATCCGGCCAACATGCGTATTGTGTCACAAAACAGTGAAACATTACAGTTTCCTAGCGGAGTAAAGATCATACGAAACCGCAAGGGAGCCGAGGAGCTGTGGGTGTTAACGTGCCGTTTCCAAAAGGTTATGACGGGATCGTTGAACACGAACGAGACCAACTTCAGAATACAGGCCATACAGATTCCGGAGATTCTTGGATACAAAAGCTCGTGCAGAGTGTAAAGTTTTGGTATGATGCGCATGGGAGATTTGAGGGAGAATGATTACAAATAAAACGTTACCATTAAGAAATAATTAAAAATGTTTTTTTGTTTGTTTCCCACGTACGTCCACCACTATCTTCTCGGCCTTTATCATTGAAATTGTGTATTTTGTGCACTGGAATGGAAATTTTGTATTTTATGACATGAATGAGTAACTTTTTCAAGCTGATCACCAACCAAATTATAATAAGATCATCTTTACATTCGTACGACTATGATTCTCTGTACGATTGCTGCTTTCTTTTGGATTCGAGGATATACGAATCTCGAAACTTAGAAGTATTCTTGTTGTTAAAAATGATCATATAACAACGGTCATTTTAAACAGCCTCATATATCCCAGCGAAAAGGCCCATTGGCTTTCGTTTGGCGTTTGACAGGAAGATGTCTTAAAAAGAGACAAACTCATGTTTGCCGGTTTCGCTTTCTCTTTCGTTAGTTTGTACGTCATCTGTGCCGTCGTATTTTATAAGCTCGTATTATTTTCCCTTTTTTAACAACATTAACATTGTAAACATTCCAAAAGAACTAATAACACAAATTTGGGTGCTAAATAGTGATAACAGTTCTGTAGATTGTGTTGTTATAAACGATACATTTAACATTTCGTAAGTTTGTTGACTAATTAGTTCACAGCTAATGTTTCTTATAGGTAATATTCTTTCCCGCAAGATTTACATCGCAACACTCATTTTGGGTAACACATTTTTAGACTTTTGCTTGACGCTTTTTACAGAATAATCTCATCGAGCTATCGAACTTTGAAGAGTGACTCTCTTCGCGCCTATTAAGACAAAATGACGAAACTGTTCGAATGGTTTATGGCTGCAGCCTGTTTTTTCAGTGTTTATTTTGCTATTGTTCTTCGTCAAGTGAAACATCCACTGTTGGATGAGTACATGCTGGAAATTCAACTTTCGCCCCTATTTTTGGTACTGTTATTTGGTGTAAGTTAGAGCAACTGTCTAGCTTAGCGATGGTAGCATCTTCTCACTTCTACTTTGTTCATATACTTGCAGATCTTCTCTGCCACGGTGGTGTTGTATCGCACCTTCACCTTCAACAACTGTGAAGAAGCTGCCAAAGAACTGATGGAGCAGATTAAAGAGGCAAAGGCGGATTTACGAAGCAAAGGACTGGTTTTGAGTGATTAGCTTTATCGTGCGAATGTGTTTTTTGTAAATAAAATCTTTAAAACGAACTATTATGGCTGTATTTGTTTGTTATAACAGGCCAAGGTTTGTTATGCGGAATTAGAAATTATAATTACTCTTCTGCATGCGTGTTTAGTGATTAGTTACTTTTAAAAAACTAGCGTGCTTTATTTGTTAATCTGGACTGGAATTTCCATCGCATTTCCTTTGTTTCGCGAAAATTAACATGAACATAGTTACACGTCTTTCTTATTATTAACATACCATGACTAATAACGGTATGGTTAAGATTTGTTTGTAGATGAGACAAATTCGAGCATTTTGTTTAGTATTATGTTGAATTGAAGTTGTTCGGAAAATTTAAAATATTCGATGTCATATGATGGGCCCATTGCACACGCAATACATCCTTACCCAATGCCTATCATCAAATTTTGGATGCAGCTGTTGAAACAATATCATGACGAGTATGGTTTTTTCTTCGCTTGTTTTCCCACTTCTGTGAAGTTTGTCCGTTTAAAATTTGTTCTCCCCACATGTGTCCCAGAATGTTACCGTTGAACTTTAAATTGAACATTCTTAAGGGCTTTGTCATGCACACGGCGTTGCAAGAATGTGATTATGCAAATACCGGTTCTTTTTATTGTCCGTAGCTTTGTTGTGTTTGTGCAACTTAACAAAATGGTAGCATATTGCAATGTCGCCTCACCAAGCGCAGTCTCATATTGAACATGTATATTAGCCGTCGCAACAAATGCTTAGCATTTAATTGCAGTGCAATTAGTAAAACATCAATTTCGAAAAAAATATTTCTTTTTCTTCGACTTTGTTGCTCTCCGAGAGCGGTACAAAAAAAAAAAGAAATAGAAAAATATTACTAAAATATTACAAACAATCCCAAAATAACAAAATACCATGTATCAATCGCGAGTTACATGATCCTTCAGCTTGAATCCGCAACTGGGAGCTTTTTGCCTTTGCCGCTTGAAACTGTTTGCATTTTTAAACGACGAATGGCACCTGCAGGCTAATGAATAATTGGATGAGTAAACAAATGATGAGTAATAGTGTACTGCACCATTTACCACATCGGATACAGGTGTAAATAGTGTGCTTGTGAAAGTGTTTGTATAACAACCGGTTCGGTTTTTCTCAAATATGTATTGATCGGTAGCGTGCCCTAGCAGCACAAAAAAAAAACAAAATTCTACAAATGTTTCCCCAATCCACCGGATTCGCCAATCCGTCGCGATACGTGAGTTTGTACGTTAACAGTCACAATATGATGACTTTAAAATTCTCCATAAAAAAAAAAACGTTATTGCTTTAGAATTCCGAACAAAACAGGTCCACGAGACCGCCGCTATTTACGCATGTACCAAAACGAGAGAAGCATCGTTACAATGGTTGGAGCAAACGTGCCTACTCACTCTTCCACACGGGTCGATTGTGTGCGGGTATGCTGGACACACACGGAGCCACCTTTGAAAGGTTTAATGTGTTTCCACACCGCAGCGATCCATGCCTGGGCGGTTAGTCATTGTGCGACGTTTGTAACGAGTGGAAGCTACTCTCATAAGCGCGATCTCGGAGAGCGTTGTACCAGCGTGTATCAAGCCGAATAGCCCTGCCTTCCTTGAAAGATCTCGAAAGATCGCGTTCGTTAAAAAGAATCTTCGTTTGGTATCGTAACTCGTTTTCGGGGTACGGCCGTTAGGTTGTCGGGAGTGAGAGTTTGTTGAACCGTTGTTAATCTGTTGCCGCGTATTCCAACATAACCGCCATTGTTCAGGATGCTGTTCAAAAGCTTGCTTCTGCTGAGCGTGTATGCCGTCGCCTGTTATGGCCAATCAAAAGTAGGTAGTTTTCCAGCCTCGGCTTGCATTCATTAGCGCGGACGTATCGCGCGATCGTGCGAAGATCATCGATCGTTGAGGAAGACAGCAATAATGGTTTGCACTCTGTGTGACCTCTGTCGACACATACACATACACACGTTGTATCAAATACGATAAAAAAGGGGAAGAGTTCAGCGACGCGCGACCCAACTGTATGAACGCAGCAGCCACAGCAAAGCGTCCAACAACATATACCTAGTTTAAGGTGTGGCCAGCACCATCGCGTACGGCGTGGAAAGTGGTTTTCTTCTTTTACCATGAGTGCAGGTCTCTGCCAGACAGAGTATGTTTGTATGTATGTGTGTACCTCTGTTTGCTGCTGTTGCTTTTTTAAATACACGACGGACCGGAAACCCAAGCTCGATCCGGTCGTTTTAGGGGCAAAAAGGGAAACAAAAACACAACTATCCAGCTATCAGACCGAACGTTATGGTTCTGAAAATGCATCGGAACCAACAACCGCTCAAATCAATTTCACCCCAATGCATTCCTATTTACATGAATGAACGCGACAAAAATACGCCACTAAAAAACCGTCCATAGATAAATTATGAACCTGTTGTTTTTAATAAGCAAAACTCGGGTACAGCCCGAAAAACAAACTAGGCCGCGCCGGCACGTTGAAGCGACCTTAATGCACTGCAGCAGTGATTGTTTGTAACGGTTAGAAGTATTTGTTGCTGACGTCGTAGCTGTACATAGCATTTCGTGCCGTGGTGTAACCCGTTTCTCTCCCTAGCCCATTTAGCAATGGCTTTAAGCCGGGAGCACAAAAGCAACAGAATGCAAAAAAAACGCGTCAACTAATTCCTCATCATTTATGGAGCAATAAGTTATGTTATTTTTAAAGCTCCCCCATTTTTAAAGCGCCCCTTCGTATTGATCGTGCATACATTGGCGGGTTGCGTGTAAAGTGTTCATACGCAAGACAGAAGTAGGCAACACAAGGTTGAGAAATGAAGGTTGTTTCGCTGTCAAGGTCAAGAAAGCTCCACACACATCTCCATGCCAACTAAAATACACCGAAAAAAATTTGGTGCTAGAACCAAAGCACGCGCACTTCCCGTACACAAAGCTTTCTTAGTTTGTTCTTACAAGTTTTATGTTTACAGACGGGCGAAGAAAGTAAAATGCATTACAATAAATTGGACATTTTTCGTTATTTTTTCCTCGTTGCAAAGTAATCAAAAGGCAATAAAAAATGATTACACTGTTTAAAATGCTTTTTGACCATTTCGATTCTATGAAGGAGTAAGAGCGATATCATTATCATCTAACTCTCTGGCCCGGTCAGATATTTTTAAACTTCCAAGTTTATCGATTTTAGTATTTTTAAATAAAAAGTTAAAGTTATAGTTAGTCGCCGGTTATTAATTGTCTCGAAAAAAACATTCCTGCATCTTTTGGATTGTTTTTTTGTATATATATTGGATTGACAACTAAACAATGTGTTTGTTAGATAACACAATTGCAATATGATTAAAAAAAACATAACAATTGAGTCCCATTACAACGTTCTCTCTAAGCAATACGACCTTTTCGGACCGTTCCTCCTGAAAAAAATCAACGTTCTCTCACTGCTGATAAATTCCATTGAATCTGGTGAGGCCCATCTTGAAGAATGCATTTGTTTGCATTGGCATGTGACATGCGTCGTATATTTTGCAAAATTCAGTTATGCGAACCTTCGATGATTCAGCCGTATTAAAAAAGTGTTCGAAGAGTGCCGTACCTATAATTACCATGACATCACGGGGTACTTCAAGAGGAACTTTTGAGTTAGCAAAGGTCTTGAGAAGGTCATCGACATCATTATGAACGTAGCATTTCCATGAAGACGGAACGCCATATACAGAGGTGTACTGTAATATAAAACACATAGGTCTGCGCGATCTAAAGTAATGTCAACGATTTGAACCGGGAACGTGACTCGCACGTCTATCGCGGCGGGGAATGAACATAGGCCTGTACCTTATTATTTTGCGATCGTTCCCGAAGTTTCGTAACACGGGCGGTAACCGTGAAAAGCCATTCGCATGGCGATTGCTAATGACTGTGTAGTTGCTTAATCAAATGTTTGTTCAACCTGCAGGTGCCCGTATACGTGTACTACGAATCGCTCTGCCCGGATAGTGCTCGGTTTATCAACGAACAGCTGTATCCGGTGGCGAAGGAGCTCAAAAAGAATCTAGAGCTGCATCTGGTGCCCTTCGGCAAGTCGTCCTATACGACGCAAGGCTCGGATGTGATGTTTACCTGCCATCATGGCGAAAACGAGTGTTACGGCAACAAGGTGCACGCATGTGCGATCCAACATATCCAGGGTAACTCGTATCAGCCGAACATTTCCAAGGAAGACCTCACCCTCGACTACGTCAACTGTTTGATGCACCGTGCCCAGCTGAAGGACGGTGCATTCCCCACGAAGCGCTGTGCCGATGAGGTGAAAATAGACCAGTGGCAAGCTATCATGGATTGTGCCAACAGCACTGAAGGAAGCCAGCTGCTGAAGCAACACGGCGATGTGACTAACAAGCTGCAGTCGCCGCTAAAAAGTGTTCCTACCGTCGCCTTTAAGCAGGTGTGTATTTTTCTGTTGCTCTACACAAACTAATGTCGACAAGAACATGTTTTATTCATGATTTTCCTCCTCTTTCAGACTTACGATGATGAGCTGCAGAAACTGTCTGTGAGCAGCTTCCGTCACGCGCTATGCAAAAACCTGAGCCCACAGCCCGTCGAGTGTCTCGATCTTCCGTCCACTGGCTCAGCCATTAGCTCGCTCGGTATGATCGTTACTGTGGTCGCTGTTCTCATCTCTAGACTGCTCTAAGCAGAACTCCGTCCAGTGGGGGTATTGAATCTTACTCTTCTAAAGAACACTTATTAGTATTGTAGGATAAAACAAGTCAGAATATCTTCTTTTATTGGTGACATATTACAAAGAACACTCATCGATTCCAGGATGTGCGTACATTCATAAACTCCGTCCAACACAATGCACATGCCTGTAGATGTCTTATGAATATGCTATTTTAAAAATAAAGTCTGTTTGACTCGAAGTGTTCCGTGATCCTTAGCTACATAAACAGGAATCCTTAATGTTACGATTAATCCAATACAGATACTGACTGACACGCGTGTACACTCCAGGATAGTTCTTCTGAGCACAGGCACGTCCCCACGAAACAACTCCGACTAGCTCATAATGATTTGATTTAGTGTTCAGTACCTGCAGTGGTCCTCCACTGTCGCCCTGTTGTCAGCAGAAAAGAAAGAAAACATATACTTCAATGGCAAACAAACAAACAAACAAAAATATCACTTTCAATATCATTATACCTGACAGGAATCTTTGCCTCCCTCTAGATATCCGGCGCAGAGCATCTTGTTCGTTATCTGAAACGCCCAATACCCAGCACGGCGACACTCACGGTTGGTTAAGATTGGAACTTCGGTTTGCATCAATGTCCCCGATAGTCCACCACCCGCTTTCGTCCTACCCCATCCAGTAACTATGCCCCTACTACCCTCATACATTTCTGTGGCCTGTGGCAGGCAAATGGGCATCACACGATCGTTGATCGCCACCGGGTATGTGAGCTCGAGCAGCGCTATATCGTTGTTATTGTTGAAGGCATTGTACCAGTTTGTCAGGATTCGCTT